>NW_026753638.1:0-1336 GCF_022355385.1 Mustela nigripes
GTTCAATGTTGTATTTCTAGGAATGGACCAAATTTTTTTTTAATTTTTAAGTTTTCTAAATATTGTCCAACTTTCCTGAAATGTTTTATTATGGGCACTGTCATTCTTTCACATTCGTTCAAGACATTTTTACTGTTTCCCAATATGGTAAGTGTGTAATAGTATGCCATTTTAGGTTTTAATTTATTTTTAATTTAATTTAATTTAATTCCAGATTCATAATAAAGATAAACAGTTTTTACATATGAGTGGCCATTTGGATTACCCTTTCTGTAACGTACATGCTCCAATCTTTTGATATCTTAACATTGTGTCATACTGATTTCTTTAATAGTAGATTTTCTGAATGAAATTTTAGCTGTGTAGGTCTTCTCTATTTTATTTTGAACTTGCTTTCATTTCAAAAACTTTATATTTATTTTCAAATCTGCTTTTATTTTGCTTTGTCTATTATCTATATATCTATCTATTTATTTATTTGCAAGCAAGAGAGAGCGAGCGAGTGAGAGTGCAGGGAGGGATAGAAGAAGAAGGGAAAAGAATCTTAAGCAGGCTCCAGGCTCAGCACAGAGCCCAACTCTGGGCTCTATTTCAAAACCCTGACATCATGACCTGAGCCAAAATGAAAGAAATGAAATAAAATTAAGATGTTAAATAAAAAGGAAAAAGAATTGGAGATTTAATGAAGTGAGCCACCCAGGCAACCCTGTGGTATGTTAAATTGGCTGTCATATCTTTAAAGTTCTAGAGTATACATTTGGTTCATTTATAAAATCTTTCTCAATATCATTTTTTAGTTTCAGTTTTGCGCTTCTCTCTCAGGCAGAGGGGATGCCCAGGCAAAGAGGATTTTGATCCATGCGGGTTTATTACACCGTGCTGTGGAGACCATCTCAGGCAAACAGGAGCATCCCTCAGACTGGACTCTGATTTCCCAAAGAATGCTGTGCTTTCCCAGAGGGGATGCCGGACAAAGAGGCTTTCGCTCTATGCGGGTTTCTCCCATCCGGCTATGAACACTAGGCTAAGGCAAGCAGCAACAGCAGCCCACAGAACCGACTCTGATTTCCCAGAAACTGCTATGCTTTCACAGAGGTTTTCAGCGCGGTTGCGCCTGTGTAAAGAGCCTTAAGGAAAGGGACACGTCTTTCACTGGGCTCCCCAGGACCATCTGTGGAAGGTGCAGCACGCTGCCCAGGGAGAAGAGCAGGAGACGTTGGCCTTCTGGTCTGGAAACGGTTGCAAAACAGGAGAGCCGGCCCTGGCAGGCACAGCGGCCGGTGGCAATACAAGTGTCTCCCGCTCCCTGTGCAGAGAGACGGAAGCCTGGCTGCTC
>NW_026753639.1:0-1336 GCF_022355385.1 Mustela nigripes
TGGAGATAAGGTCTAGGTTCTGAAGCCTGAAAATTGAGGTAGGGAAGAGATGATGACCTAAGCCCATGGCGGGTCCGATGTGCTCAGTGTGCGGTCAGCTGTCTGGGTGTTGGTTACGAGGTCCGGGCTCAGGTTGTCAGACAGTGCATTAGTGCCCAGGTTAGACTATATATTTTGGGTACATTCGAGTGCCGTGTAGGTTCTGATCAGAAGAACTCTTCAGGATATGAAGAATGAGCGAGTCTGAGGTGCGTGCTCAGGCTTTTGACTCTGGATTTTGTATCAGCGATAGCCGTGGAATGTTGGGGAGGTCTCATGGGCCATGGATGAATCTTGCTCTCTGTGGATTTGGCCCGATCCCAATTGTTTTTCGTCAATCTGTGAGATGGGAGGACTCCTTTAAGGTTTGTTACCTCAGGTTTCCCACCAAAAGAGGAATTCCAAAGCAGAGCCCTGGGGAAGAGTGAAGGGACAACCCGAACTCCGGTAAAAAATTGGGGCCTAGGGTCATGGCAAGCCCAATATGCTGTCTCTCCATCCAGCCACTGAGAGGCCTTACCTGAGGACTGGGATCAGGCTGAGGGTCACAATGTGGTTTGTGACCAATGTGGCCTGTAAGCATGGGCGGGGCCTCATGGGCCACACTGGTTTCAACTACACTGATTCTTTAACAACATGCCAACCACAAGGTTTCTTGCCATGGGGAAAGAGTTCTGATTTCTGCATCATTTTCAAAACCGGGCCGTGATTCGAGATAAGGTCTAGGTTCTGAAGCCTGAAAACCGAGGTTGAGAAGAGATGACGACCTAAGGCCATGGAGGATCAGATGTGCTCAGAGTGCGGCCAGCGGTCTGGGAGGGGCCAGGAGGTCCAGACTCAGGCTGCATCAGAAAGGTCATTAGTGCCCAGGTCAGCCTATATATTTGGGGTACAGCCGAATGGCGTGCAGGTTGATCCTCATTTGGGGTTTCTGGGTAGCCACAGAGGGCAATGTTTTTCTTCTGGAGGGCAGGCAGAGTGCTGCATTATAGTTCTGAATTGCCAAATTGGAGGGCTGGTGGGCCAGTAGTCTGGGATTGAAGTCTGAGAACCCAAGCTAGGCCTAGGTTTCTGGGTGATATATGGCAGGCACAATCTACAGTCCTGAATCTAGATCTCGTGCATCTGAAGTCAGGGCGAGGAATAGACGATCGCTCAGCTTGGACATTCTTTCCCTGAGGACCCCTTCTTGAAGCGATCGCCGTGGAATGTTGGGGAGGCCTCATGGGCCATGGATGAATCTTGCTCTCTGTGGATTTGGCCCGATCCCAATTGTTTTTCGTCAATCTGTGGGATG
>NW_026753640.1:0-1336 GCF_022355385.1 Mustela nigripes
CAACAACTAACTTACAACTGCTCCTGAATTTATGGGTTTTCTGGCTATTTCTGGCAGCTTAGCTGCGGGTAGTTCCCTCTAGAGCGGCCTGTCTTACATGTCTGGTTGTGGGTGCCGGCTCTTGTCAGGGGAGGTAGAGATAACTGCGTTATCTGTCACGCATCATCTCAAAGACTAACCTGGACTTCTTCACACGACTGTAGTAGAGTTCATAACAGCAAGGAAAAGCAAGGATTGACGTGTAGGTGCTTTGCAAGCCTGTGTTTGCACTGTGTTGAGTAATATCCCGTTGACCAAAGCAGGTCACTTGCCAACCCTGAATTCAAGGGTTTGAGAAACGGACTCCATTTATGCAAAGAATGACAAAATCATTCAAGGGGAATGTCTAGAAGCATGAGAGTGATACGATATGTGGCCATTTATCTCTCTACCACCTTGATTTATTTTTTATTTTCTTCAATTTTAATAAAAATAATGTATAGGGGCACCTGGGTGACTCAGTGGGTTATGCCTCTCTGCCTTCAGCTCAGGTCATAATCTGGGGGTCCTGGGATCAAGCCCTGCGTCGGGCTTTCTGCTTAGTGGGGAGCCTGCTTCCCCCTCTCTCTCTGCCTGCCTCTCTGCCTGCTTGTGATCTCTCTCTCTGTGTCCAATAAATAAATAAAATCTTTAAAAATAAATAAATTAAAAATAAAATAATGTATAGATCTTTAAGTATCCAAATAAAATTTTTAAAATCTCTTTCAGTAAATATAAACTAACTCCATGTGAGTAGAAAGCTTTTTTTTTTTTAATTAAAGATTATATTTATTTATTTGACAGAGAGAGATCACAAGTAGGCAGAGAGGCAGGCAGAGTTAGAGAGAGGAGGAAGCAGGCTCCCTGCTGAGCAGAGAGCCCGATGCGGGACTCGATCCCAGTACCCTAAGATCATGACCTGAGCCGAAGGCAGTGGCTTAACCCACTGAGCCACCCAGGCACCCTGAGTAGAAAGCTTTTAAGCCTTTTATATTGAGATAATTGTAGATTCACCTGCCACTGAAGAGATAATAAATATCCTAGATAGCCTCTACCCATTTTCTCCCAATAGTTAACTTCCTGCAAAACTGAACCGTAGTACAGCCAAGCAATTGGCATTGATAGAATTCTCCAGCCGTGTACAGATGTCAACCAGCTTTACAAGTATTCCTTTATACATGTGTATTTAGTTCTGTGCAATTTTATCACATGTATAGACTCAGGACACCAATACCACAGTCAAGATACATGGTTCCATCATCTCAGAGCCGTCTTAGAGCCCTTCTAAGCCACACCTGCTTACCTTCCACTGCCTCCC
>NW_026753641.1:0-1336 GCF_022355385.1 Mustela nigripes
GTTGGTTGGCTCCAGGACAACGTTTCCGAGCAGGGTTCTAAGGATGGATGGCTGGGTAGCCCACCTGGCATTCCAATAGTCTCCAAGCAACAAGACAGGTTAGATCTGCTGGATATGGGGGAGCTACCGAGGAGGCAGAGTTGAAATGTACTCTCCCGTGGATGTGTCCTAATATGATTTTGTGTCTATGGAGGCCTTGGAATGAAGCGTTGGCCCTGCGGCACTGAAGGGTTCTCCTAAAGTGAGGCTTTCACACAGCTCCATCTTGCAAGTTTCCCACGTGTAGAATATATTTCTGATGGGTGAGTCAAGAAACAGTCATATGCTGTTATTGAAATCCAGGCCTCTGAGGAGAGATGCCTGGAAACCAAAGCAAAGGATCTGATAGGTGCCTACGTGCCTGTTGGTTCCTTTTTACCTCTGGGGACATCAATCTACGGGTCAGAGTGCAGGCAGGTGCTCAGATGGACCCAGATTGCCCCTGTTTGTCCTGGGAAGCCACAAATAATGGGATGGCCTAGGGAATTTGGAGGTTTATCCTCTTAGTAAGTTTGTGGCCATTGGAATGGGCACATACAATTCCCTTTGAGAGGGCAAGCACAGTCGTCAGGTTTGGCTCCAGGGGCCTGAACCTGTAGGGTGTGTAGGCCAGGGCTGTTTGGACAGTTGTCTGAAAACACCAACTCGGCTTATGATTCGGGTCATAGGTATGGCAGGACTGATCTACAGACCATGAGGAGAACTCTGCGGGATATGAAAAAAGGGCGAGTGTGAGGCTCTTGCTCAAGTTTTTGTCGCTGGATATCGTGTCACTCAGGGTCGTGAAATTTCCGGGTGACTTCATGGGAAATGGATGAGTCTTACTCTCTGGAGGTTTGGCCCCGTCCAAAGAGTTTGGGTTCATTCTGTGGGATGGAAGAAGTCCGTTGTTCTGTTGTTGTTGATTTGTTTTGTTTTGTTTTTCAACCTCAGGTGTCCCACCAAATGAGGGATTCCAGAGTAGAGCCTTGGGAATTGGCGACTGGACAACCAAAAATCTGTTTATAAAATTGGGGCCAAGGGACATGTCAAGCCCATTATGACATCTAATGTTCCAGCCACTGAGAGGACGTACTAGAGGACAGTACACACGCTGAGGGTCACATTGCGTGTTTATGCCCTCGTCGCACTCAAGAATGGGCGGGGCCTCAGGGTGAATGCTGCTTTCTCCTAAACTGAACGTCGGACAACATGCCAACCACAAGGTTTCTTGCCATGGGTAAGGAAGAGTTCTGATTTCTGCATCACAGTCACCCCTGGGCAGTGATTGGAGATAAGGTCTAGGTTTTGAAGACTG
>NW_026753642.1:0-1335 GCF_022355385.1 Mustela nigripes
ATATACAGTAACAGTCACCTTACAGGCTATACAATGGCACTAAATTCATATCTCTCAGTAGTTACCCTGAATGTTAATGGGCTAAATGCCCCAATCAAAAGACACAGGGTATCGGAATGGATAAAAAAAAAACAAAACTCATCAATATGCTGCCTACAAGAAACTCATTTTAGACCCGAAGACACCTCCAGATTTATGTGAGGGTGTGGAAACTATTTACCATGCTAATGGACATCAAAAGAAAGCTGGGGTTACAATCCTTATATCAGATCAATTAGATTTTATGCCAAAGACTATAATAAGAGATGAGGAAAGATACTATTTCATACTCAAAGTCTCTGTCCAACAAGAAGATCTAACAATTTTAAATATCTATGCCCATAACATGGGAGCAGCCAACTATATAAACAACATAATAACAAAATCAAAGAAATACATCGACAATAATACAATATTGGTAGGTGACTTTAACACTTTCCTCACTGAAAAGGACAGATCATCCAAGCAAAAGAGCAACAAGGAAATTAAGGCCTTAAATGACGCACTGGACCAGATGGACATCACAGATATATTCAGAACATTCCATCCCAAAGCAACAGAATACACATTCTTATCTAGTACACATGGAACATTCTCCAGAATAGATCATATCCTGGGTTACAAATCAGGTCTCAACCGGTATCAAAAGATTGGGATCATTCCCTGCATATTTTCAGACCACAATTTTCTGAAGCTAGAACTCAATCACAAGAGGAAATTTGGGAAGAACCAAAATACATGGAGACTAAACAGCATCCTTCTAAAGAATGAATGGGTCAACCAGGAAATTAAAGAAGAATTGAAAAAAAACATGGAAACAAATGATAAGGAAAACACAAAGGTTCAAGATCTGTGGGACACAGCAAAGGCAGTCCTGAGAGGAAAATATATAGCAGTACAAGCCTTCCTCAGAAAATATCTATGCTACTTAAAGCAATCTACACATTTAATGCAATCCCTATCAAAATCCCACCTTTTTTTTTTCAAATAAATGGAACAAATAATCCTAAAATGTATATGGAATGAGAAAAGACCTCGAATAGCCAAAGGAATACTGAAAAAGAAAGCCAAAGTTGGTGTCATCACAATTATGGATTTCAAGCTCTTATTACAAAGCTGTCATCATCAAGACAGTATGGTACTGGTACAAAAACAGATACATAGATCAATGGAACAGAATAGAGAGCCCAGAAATAGACCCTCAACTCTATGGTCAACTAATCTTTGACAATGCAGGAAAGAATGTTCAATGGAAAAAAGACAGTCTCTTCAACAAATGGTGTTGGGAAAATTTGA
>NW_026753643.1:0-1335 GCF_022355385.1 Mustela nigripes
TACTGTTGGTTGGCTCCAGGACAACGATTCCGAGCAGGGTTCTAAGGATCGATGGCTGGGTACCCACCTCGCATTCCAATTGTCTCCAAGCAACAAGAAATTTAGATCTGCTGGATCTGGGGGAGCAACCAAGGAGGCTGAGTAAATGGACTCTCCCATGGATAAGTCCTAATATGATTTTGTGTCTATGGAGACATTGGAATGAAGCGGTGGCACTGTTGCCCTGAAGAGTTCTCCTAAAGAGAGGCTTTCACACAGCTCCATCGTGCAAGTTTCCCATGTGTAGATGAGATTTGTTCTGATGGGTGAGTCAAGAAAAAGCCATATGCTGTAATTGAAATCCAGGCCTCTGAGGAGAGATGCCAGGAAACCAATGCAATGGATCCGATAGATGCGTAGGGGCCTGTCTATTCCTTTTTACCTGTGGGGACATCAGTCTACTGGTCTGAGTGCAGGTACGTGCTCAGATGGGCCCACATTACCCCTGTTTCTCCAGGGAAGCCACAAATATTGGGATGGCCTCAGGAACTTTGGAGGTTTATTCTTTAATATGGTTGTGGCCATTGGAATGGGCACATACAATTCCATTGGAGATGGCAAGCACAGTCGTCAGGTTTGACTCCAGGGACCTGAGACTGTGGGGTGTGTAGGCCAGTTCTGTTTGGACAGTTGTCTGAAAACACAAACTCGGCTTTTGGTTCGGGTCATAAGTATGGCAGGACTTACCTACAGACCATGAGGAGAACTCTTCGGGATATGAAAAAAGGGCGAGTGTGAGGCTTTGCTTAAGTTTTTGTCTCTGGATATCGAGTCAGTCATGGTCGTGAAATTTCCGGTGACTAATGGGACATGGACGAGTCTTACTCTCTGGGGTTTTGCCCCGTCCGAAGAGTTAGGGGTCATTCTGTGGGATGGAAGAAGTCCGTTGTTCTGTTTTTGTTTATTTGTTTTGTGTTGTTTTTCAACCTCAGGTGTCCCACCAAATGAGGGATTCCAGAGTAGAGCCCTCGGGAGGGGCGAGTGGACAACCAGAAATCTGGTTAAAAATTGGGGCCAAGGGACATGTCAAGCCCATTATGACATCTAATCTTCCAGCCACTGAGAGGACTTACTAGAGGACAGGACTCACGCTAGGGTCACAATGCGTTTTTATGCCCTCGTCGCACTCAAGAATGGGCGGGGCCTCAGGGTGAATGCTGGTTTCTCCTACACTGAACGTTGGACAACATGGCAACCACAAGGTTTCTTGCCATGGATAAGGAAACGTTCTGATTTCTGCATCACATTCACCCTGCGCAGTGATTGGAGATAAGGTCTAGGTTCTGAAGCCTGAAA
>NW_026753644.1:0-1335 GCF_022355385.1 Mustela nigripes
TCCATTCTGATACCCTGTGTCTTTTGATTGGGGCATTTAGCCCATTAACATTCAGGGTAACTATTGAGAGATACGAATTTAGTGCCATTGTATTGCCTGTAAGGTGTTTGTTACTGTATATTGTCTCTGTTCCTTTCTGATCTACTACTTTTAGGCTCTCTCTTTGCTTAGAGGACCCCTTTCAATATTTCCTGTAGAGGTGTTTTTGGTGTTTGCAAATTCTTTCAGTTTTTGTTTGTCTGGGAAGCTTTTTATCTCTCCTTCTATTTTCAATGATAGCCTAGCTGGATATAGTATTCTTGGCTGCATGTTTTTCTTCTTTAGTGCTCTGAATATATCATGCCAGCTCTTTCTGGTCTGCCAGGTCTCTGTGGATAAGTCTGCTGCCAATCTAATATTTTTACCATTGTATGTTACAGACTTCTTTTCTTGGGTTGCTTTCAGGATTTTCTCTCTGTCACTAAGACTTGTAAATTTTACTATTAGGTGATGGGGTGTGGACCTATTCTTGTTGATTTTGAGGGGCATTCTCTGAACCTCTTGGATTTTGATGCTTGTTCCCTTTGCCATATTAGGGAAATTCTCTCCAATAATTCTCTCCAAGATACCTTCTGCTCCCCTCTCTCTTTCTTCTTCTTCTGGAATCCCAATTATTCTAATGTTGTTTCATCTTATGGTGTCACTTATCTCTTGAATTCTCCCCTCATGGTCCAGTAGCTGATTTTCCCTCTTTTGCTCAGCTTTTTATTCTCTGTCATTTGGTCTTCTATATCACTAATTCTTTCTTCTGCCTCATTTATCCTAGCAGTGAGAGCCTCCATTTTTGATTGCACCTCATTAATAGCTTTTTTTATTTCAACTTGGTTAGATTTTAGTTCTTTTATTTCTCCAGAAAGGGCTTTTATATCCCCTGAGAGGGTTTCTCTAATATCATCCATGCCTTTTTCAAGCCTGGCTAGAACCTTGAGAATCGTCATTCTGAACTCTAGATCTGACATATTACCAATGTCTGTATTGATTAGATCCCTAGTCTTCGGTACTGCCTCTTGTTCTTTTTTTTTTTTTTTTTTTTTGGTGGTGAATTTTTCCACCCTGTCATTTTTTCCAAATAAGAGTATATGAAGGAGCAAGTAAAATACTAAAAGGGAAGCAAATACCCCAGGAAAATATGCTTTAACCAAATGCGAAGAGATCCCAAATCGTGGGGGGGGGGGGGGGGGGAGAAAAAAAGAGGCTCAGAAAAAAAAAGAAACAATTAAAAGAAGAAGACAAATAAAGAAAAAATATAAAACAATTAATTATATTATATATATATATATATATATATATATATAC
>NW_026753645.1:0-1335 GCF_022355385.1 Mustela nigripes
CATTGCTTTTATACTATATTTAATATACTTCCATATTGCTTTTATCACTGGATATTAACAGTTTACCTAAAATATTTTCATATTTCATATTTATATATGTCTTGTCTGATACTAAATTTTTACCCACTTTCTTAGTTTTAAGATTGATTTATTTATTTAAGAGACAGCATGCATGAGTTGGGGGAGGAGCAGAGAAGAAGGGGAGACTCTCAGGCAGACTCCATGCTGAGCACAGAGCCTGTCTCAGGTCTCCTCCTGAATGCCAGGACCCTGAGATCATGACCCGAGCCAAAATCAAGAGTCTGACACTTAACTGACTGAGCCACCCAGTTGACCCTCTATTTTCTAATTTTAATAAACTTTAAACATTGTGATTCATTCTTTTTAAATTATAGTATAGTTAACTTACATGATATATTTGTTTCAGGTATACAATATAGTGACCCAACAATTTCATACATTACTCAGTAATAATCAAGATAAGTGCACTCTTAAATTTCTTCACCTATTTCACCCACTCCCCTCTGCTAAGCATCAGTGTGTTCTTTACACTGAAAGAGTCCGTTTTTTGGATTGTCTCTCTTTTGTTTTGTTTCCTAAATTCCAAACATGAGTGAAATCACTTATGTTTTTCCTTGACTGGCTCATTTTGCTTAGATGATACTCTCCAGCTCTATCCCTATCGTTGCAAATGACAAGATTTCATTCTTTTTTTATGGCTGAATAATATTCATAATATGTATCTCACATCTTCTTTATCCACTTGGGCTGCTTCCATAGTTTGTCTATTATAAATAATACTGCAATAAACACAGGGGTGCATATATCAAATCAGTGTTTTCATGTTCTTTGCATAAAAGACCTCCACACTGTTTTCCACAGTGGCTGCCCCCACCACCCAAAGTATATAAGGGTTCCTTTTTCTCCACATCCTCACCAACACTTGTTTCTTGAGTTTTTGGTTGTAGCCACTCTGACCAGGTGTGAGGTGGTATTTCATTGTGGTTTTGATTTGTTTTTCCCAATGATTAACGATGTTGAGCATCTTTTCTTGTGTCTGTTGGCCAATTGTATGTCTTCTTTGAAGAAATGTCTATGTCTTCTACTCATTTTTTTTTTCCTTTTTTTTTTTTCCTTATTTAATAAACATATATTTTTATCCCCAGGGGTACAGGTCTGTGAATCACCAGGTTTACACACTTCACAGCACTCACCAAATCACATACCCTCCCCAATGTCCATAATCCCACCCCCTTCTCCCAAACCCCCTCCCCCCAGCAACCCTCAGTTTGTTTTGTGAGATTAAGAGTCACTTATGGTTTGTCTCCCTCCCAC
>NW_026753646.1:0-1335 GCF_022355385.1 Mustela nigripes
TGGGGTGAAAAAATAATGAATACTGTTATGCTGAAAATAAATAAATTATTTTTTTAAAAAAATTAAGAGAAAGAGCGACACTTGCATATGGGTAAGGAAACAAAAAACTGAAACAGAGGTAGACAATTTAACCCAGATGAAAGTCTGAAATGTATTAAAATTTAAAGAACAAAAAATATAAAGTGCTTTTGCATCTCTTCAACATCGGTTCTGAATTAACTTTAATATCTACCGAAATGCACCAATTGACAAACCTCCATATCCTCAATCACTACTGGGCGTTGAATTACAGTAATAGGTAGGTATCCCACTAAACTTAAACAAGATGGCCTGTAGAATCTTGGGGAGGTTCTTGAACATAAGAACAGAGAACAAATATGTCCTCATCTTCACCACTGAAACTATTACCTTGCCCTCAAAGACCACACACAGTGGGCATGAATACTGACGTAATGAGTAATAAATTAAAATTGAATTAAGTCTTTGGTACTCTATACATAAAACCCACCCAGTTTTTCACCTCTTGTGTTTCTCCTTTACTTTTACACAGAATATTTCATTTCTGAAACTCCTGGTCATTAAATGTGTGGTGCTTTCCCCCCACACTAAGCAGTTGTCTACATTAGCTGAAAGTCCTACAATTTAACTCAATTCGGACACTACCTTCCAGGAGCAACAAATCCCACAGGATATCTCACAAGACTGCTCCCACCCCACTTCAGATGCCAATCACAAGTACTAGGTCCTTCGTGCTCTAGCTAACTTCTGTCCAATTTGGCTACAAAACTGAGGGTTCCTGTGGCCCCTTCTTCAGGGTTTGATGAATTTGATTTGTCAATCTGGAAGAGTGGCTGGAGGGAAACCACTGAATCCCATTCATCAGTCATACTGGACATCCTTGGAAGAAATGAAAGCTCAGATGGGAAAGCCCCCAGTGTATATAGAAGCCATATGGACTACACTGGGTTCCTGTGAACTAACAAAGGGTAATCAATATGGGGTGTGTGTGTGTGTGTGTGTGCGCGCGTGCGTGTGTGTATACATATATATGTATATGTATGCATGCATATATATGCAAAGCTGAAACTTTATTTATATATATATTTATATATAATCTATATATAAGTATGTAAAGTTTTAGCTCAGAATATATAATATATAATTTATATATATAAACAGATACATATTAGTTGCTTACACTGTGCCAACCACAGTGGAGGTACTGAGGAATCAGAAATGAATGAGGCTCAGTTATTTCCCTGCTGACATTCTGTCTGGAGTGACCTAGAAAGATAAAGGAAATGTAGGTTGCATGTTGGTTGCTTTGGGGGGATT
>NW_026753647.1:0-1335 GCF_022355385.1 Mustela nigripes
GCACGATGGAGCTGTGTGAAAGCCTGTCTTTAGGAGAACCCTTCAGGGCCCCAGTGCCACCGCTTCATTCCAAGGTCTCCATAGACACAAAATCATATTAGGACACATCCACGGGAGAGTCCATTTCAACGCAGCCTCCTCGGTTGCTCCCCCAGATCCAGCAGATATAACCTGTCTTCTTTCTTGGCGACAACTGGAATGCGAGGTGGGCTACCCAGCCATCCATCCTTAGAACCCTGCTTGGAATCGTTGTCCTGGAGCCAACCAACAGGTCTCAATTGTCCTACAGAAGAATCTTTGCAGTTGCGAGCTTCTCACAACTCCCATCGTGCGTAAACCCCCATGGCCTCGTGATCCACCCCCCCATTCAAGAAGGGGCCATCAGGGAAGAATGTCCAACCTGAGCGATCGTCTGATCCTCGCCCTGACTTCAGATGCACGAGATCTTGATTCAGGTCTCACACAGAAACCTAGGCCTAGCTTGGGTTCTCAGATGTCCGTCCTCAGAATACTGGCCCACAAGCCCTCCAGTTTGGCAATCCGGAATACAATGCAGCACTCTGCCAGCCCTCCAGAAGAAAAACATTGCTCACTGTGGCTACCCAGAAACCCCAAATGAGGATCAACCTGCACGCCATTCGGCTGCACCCCAAATATATAGGCTGACCTGGGCACTAATGCCCTTTCGGACACAACCTGAGCCTGGTCCTCCAGGCCCCACCCAGACAGCTGGCCGCACACTGATCACATCGGACCCGCCATGGCCTTAGGACGTCATCTCTTCTCAACCTCGGTTTTCAGGCTTCAGAACCTAGACCTTATCTCCATTCACGGCCCGGTTTTAAAAATGATGCAGAAATTAGAACTCTTTCCCCATGGCAAGAAACCTTGTGGTTGGCATGTTGTCCAAAGTTCAGTGTACTTGAAACCAGTGTGGATATGAGGACCCGCCCATGTTTGCGGGCTACATTGGTCACAAAATCACATTGTGACCCTCAGCCTGAGCGCAGTCCTCAGGTAAGGCCTCTCAGTGGCTGGATGGAGAGACAGCATATTGGGCTTGCCATGCCCCTAGGCCCCAATTTTTAACCGTAGTTCGGGTTGTCCCTTCAGTCTTTCCCAGGGCTCTGCTTTGCAGTTCCTCTTTTGTTGGGACACCTGAGGTAACAAACCTGAAAGGAGTCCTCCAAACCCACAGTTTGACGAAAAACAATTGGGATCGGGCCAAATCCACAGAGAGCAAGATTCGTCCATGGCCCATGAGGCCTCCCCAACATTCCACGGCCATCGCTGATACAAAATCCAGAGACAAAAGCCTGAGCACGCGCCTCAGAC
>NW_026753648.1:0-838 GCF_022355385.1 Mustela nigripes
GAGGTCCAGGCTCAGGCTGTGTTAGAAAGGGCATTAGTGCCCAGGTCAGCCTATATATTTGGGGTACATCCGAATGGTATGAAGGTTGATCCTCATTGGGGGTTTCTGGGTAGCCCCAGAGGGCAATGTTTTTCTTCTGGCGGGCAGGCAGAGTGCTGCATTTTAGTTATGGATTGCCAAACTGGAGGGCTTGTGGGCCAGTAGTCTGAAGACGGAAGTCTGAGTACCCAAGTTAGGCCTAGGTTTCTGGGTGAGGATATGGCAGGCACAATCTACAGACCTCAATCGAGATCTCGTGCATCTGAAGTCAGGGCAGGATCAGACGATCTCTCCGGTTGGACATTCTGTCCATGAAGACCCCTTGTTGAAGGGGGGGTGGATCAAAGGCCATGGGGGTTTTCCCAAGATTGGAGTTGTGAGGAGCTCCCAACTGCAAAGATTCTTCTGAACGAAAATTTAGACCTCTTGGTTGGGTCCAGGAAAATGTTTCCGAGCAGGGTTCCTAGGATGGATGGCTGGGTAGCCCACTTCTCATACGACTTGTCTCCAAGCAACAAGACAGGTTAGATCTGCTGGATATGGGTGAGCAGCCGAGGAGGCTGAGTTGAAATGGACTCTCCCATGGATGTGTCCTAATATGATTTTATGTCTACGGAGTCCTTGGAATGAAGCGGTGGCACTGGGGCCCTGAAGGGTTCTCCTAAGAGAGGCTTACACACAGATGCATCATGAAAGTTTCCCATGTGTGGATGAGATTTGTTCTGAGGGGTGAGTCTAGAAACAGCCATATGCTGTTATTGAATTCCAGGCATCTCTCCTCAGAGGCCTGGATTTCAAT
>NW_026753648.1:938-1335 GCF_022355385.1 Mustela nigripes
TAAGAGAGGCTTACACACAGATGCATCATGAAAGTTTCCCATGTGTGGATGAGATTTGTTCTGAGGGGTGAGTCTAGAAACAGCCATATGCTGTTATTGAAATCCAGGCCTCTGAGGAGAGATGCCTGGAAACCAATAAAATGGATCCGATAGGTGCCTATGGGCCTGTTCGTTCCTTTTTACCTCTGGGTACATCATCTACTGTTCTGAGTGCAGGTAGGTGCTCAGATGGGCCTAATTTGCCCCTTTTGTCCTGGGAAGCCACAAATATTGGGATGGCCTCAAGGACTTGGAGGTTTATCCTCTTAGTAGGGTTGTGGCCATTGGAATGGGCACATACAATTCTTTGAAAAGGGCAAGCACAGTCGTCAGGTGTGGCTCCAGGGGCCTGAGCCTG
>NW_026753649.1:0-1335 GCF_022355385.1 Mustela nigripes
ATTGAGACAATAAATCAGTGGTAAAACTCCTAGTGCTATTTCAAAAGTAATCAAGGCCTTGCATTCCTTGTCCCAGAAAATGAGCCCAAGACCCCATCTAGTTTATATCTGCTCTTGAAGCCTACAGAGTCCCTTTCCCTTGGCCAACAGTTACCTCTGCTTTATTCTAACGTTGAAGTTTCTGCCCTCAGTGGAATACAAGCTTCATTCAGGTGAACATGCAATACATATTGCACAAATACATATGTGGATGTGCATGCATCCACAACCTTATGACCAACCATACACGGGATAATAAAACTCTCCCTTCTGAGTATTCATCTTAAATACTAAATAAAAATCTCTCTCCTTTTCAAACAGTCAAGGCTTTGGAACTTATTCCCTGTGATCTCCTTGTACGTTGTAAACAAAGATTCCTTTGTTTGACAACTCCACCTGTTTCTGTGATTCACCAAAGACTGACCTCAGTTAGTTCAGTTACTGTAATGGCTTTCACTACTCTGATTCTACCTCTGCAAGTCTCCAAATTTAACTATTTTTTTCTCCCAATTCCACATGTTCTTGGCTTTAAATTGCAACTCTGAAGAGATGATTTGCTTGTTAAAAAAAAAATCAAGAAAAGGGAGTAGTAGTCAACATTGTTACTTTGAACTTCCTGCCCTAAGGGGCTCTCCTGTTGTTTCTCTTTGACATCCTGGACTGAAACGACAGAAATTTGGCAATACATCACTGCCCAATCCAGATTACTGACAGAACAGTTTATACTCTTAGAAAAATATTAGTTTAAAAGATCACATAATTAAATACTTAAGCATGTACTGTAATATAGTGGTTTACAAGAAATATATTTTGGTCATCTGAATATTTGGTTTCCAACCATGGCTACTGACTCACAGCTCCTAAAACTCTTGGAATTTCCTGTGATAAATCAGGGTGAGAGAGGTGTGTTTTGTTATGTTAATGAAGTGACCTTCAGACCTCACTCAAGGCAAGGGCTGTTTGCCTGAAGGACCAACCACTTGGTGAAAGCCTTCATAACTTTTTGCCCAACATGCCTCCCCTTCCTCCCAATTCAGGATTATCTGGGGAGGGAAGAGGACCTGGAGAATAGATCAGCAAATGACAATGATTTAGTCAGTCATGACTATGTCATGAAGCCTCCACAGAAAACCTGAAAGGACTGGGTTCAGAAAGCTTTTAGTTTGTTAAATGTATGAAAAGGCAGGAAGAGTGGCAGTCTTCCAGAAGGTAATAGAAGCTCTGTGCCCATTCTCCATACCTTGCCCTGTGCACTTCTTTATCTATCTATTGATTTAAATCTTCTATTATATCTTT
>NW_026753650.1:0-1335 GCF_022355385.1 Mustela nigripes
AAAAAAAAAAAAAAAAAAAAAAAGCATAACAGGTCTGGCGGAATAGTTGACAAGATCAACAGATCTACACATTCAATAACGCTCTGATCCCACCTCTAGGAATCTATCAGTAAAGTACATCAGCAAAAAAGTATGAAATGACAACTTCATTGTAGTATTTTTTAAGAGTTTATTTATTTATTTGACAGAGAGAGACAGTGAGAGAGGGAACACAAGCAGGGGAGGTGGGAGAGGGAGAAGCCGGCTTCCCACTGAGCAGGAAACTGGATGTGGGGCTTGATCCCAGGACCCTGGGATTACGACCTGTCTGAAGGCAGACGATCAACAACTGAGCCACCCAGGTGCCCCTGTAGTATTGTTTTTAATAGGAAATAATTGAAAGCACCTCACTGTTCTTTAATAAGGAACCAGATGATTAAATCTGTATACTGAATATAATGCAAAGAGCCATAAGAAAGAATGTAGCCATAAGAATGAATATAATCTTTATACGGTGATATAATATGATTCCTATGATATAGTTATGAGTGGAAAAGGCAGAGCATAGAGTACTATACATATATTTTCTCAATTATCTATATGAAGAGGAAGAGTCAAAATGGAGGAGACATGAGATATTTACCTAAATATCTTTTTATATAACTTATGATCTGCAACCTTTTAATATTCTTACAAGATAAAAAAAATAAAATTGAATAAGAAAGTTAAAATTTCCTGAAAGTCAAAACTAGTGAAACTAACTATATGTCAAGGTTGATTTATAATATATTTTTCTGTTCAGGTTAGTTTAGAACATATTATAGTTTTCTATTCAAACTTAGAGTAATATATTTGAAGGAAAAATTGAAGTGCAAATAATTCTTAAAAACGTCATTCAGTCTTATTGTTTTAGTAGCAACGCTGGTATTATTATGTTGAAATCAATTTGCTTATAATTAGATAAAACAAAAGGGTAATAAAATTGACTTTATTTTGAAACTAGTGTTTTCAGTGTAAGAGAAAATAAACATAGGTTTAAAATCAAATTTGTAAAAATTCCATGGTAGTAAATTTGAATTGGAAATACAATATGAATGCCTAAACTTGTTTTTTTCTTTTTTTTTATGCTTTTCTTATTATTTTTTTTTCTTTTTATTTTTTTTTAATTTTTTTTAATTTTTTATTTTTTATAAACATATATTTTTATCCCCAGGGGTACAGGTCTGTGAATCACCAGGTTTACACACTTCACAGCACTCACCAAAGCACATACCCTCCCCAATGTCCATAATGCCATCCCCTTCTCCCTAATCCCCTCCCCCCAGCAACCCTCAGTTTGTTTTGTGAGATTAAGAG
>NW_026753651.1:0-1335 GCF_022355385.1 Mustela nigripes
CTCAGTGTACGGCAAGCTGTCTGGGTGTCGGTTGGGAATTCAGGCCTCAGATTGTGTCAGACAGGGCATTAGTGCACAGGCTAGACTATATAATTGGTGTACAGTTGAGTGGCATGCAGGTTTATCCTCATTTGAGTTTTCTGGGTAGACCCATATGGCAACGTTTTTCTTCTAGAGGGCATGCAGAGTGCAGCACTGTGTCATCAGAAATCCCAAAATGGAGGGCGTGTGGTCCAGGAGAGTGAGGACGGAAGTCTGAGAACACTAGCTATGCTTAGGTTTTGGGGTGAGGGCATAGCAGGTGCACTCAAGAGCTTAATCAAGATCTCTTGCATCTGAAGTCAAGGCGAAGATCAGCCGTTGGCTCAGGTTGGAGTTTCTTTCCATGATCCGACTTCATGAAGATTGGGGGCACCATGTGACCTTGGAAGCTTTCCATGATATGAGTTGTGAGGTGGTCCATGAACAAGGACTCCTGTGGGACAGTCGACACCTGTTGGATGTCTCAAGGTTGTCCCATAAGGAACGACGCAAGAGCAGGATTCTAAGGGTTCTAAGTATCGCTAAGGAGAGATGCCTGAAAACAAACGCAATAGATCCGATAGTGCCTATGGGCCTGTTCGTTCCTTTTTACCTCTGGGGACATCAGTCTACGGGTCTGAGTGCCGGTAGGTGCTCAGATGGGCCCAGATTGCCCCTGTTTGTCCTGGGAAGCCCCAAATATAGGGATGGGCTCAGGGACTTTGGAGGTTTATCCTATTAGTAGGGTTGTGGCCATTGGAATGGGCACATACAATTCCCTTGGAGAGGGCCAGCCCAGTCTTCATGTTTGTTTCCAGGGGCCTAGGCCTGTAGGGTGTGTAGGCCAGGGCTGTTTGGACAGTTGTCTGAAGACACAAACTTGGGTTATATTTCGGGTCATAGGTATGGCACAACTGATCTCCAGACCATGAGGAGAACTCTTCGGGATATGAAAAAAGGGCGAGTGTGAGGCTCTTGCTCAAGTTTTTGTCTCTGGATATCGTGTCATTCATGGTCGTGAAATTTCCGGGTGACTTCATGGGAAATGGACGAGTCTTACTCTCTGGGGGTTTGGCCTCGTCCAAAGAGTTAGGGGTCATTCTGTGGGTTGGAAGAAGTGCGTTGTTCTGTTGTTGTTGATTTGTTTTGTTTTGTTTTTCAACCACAGGTGCCCCAGCAAATGAGGGATTCCAGAGTAGAGCCCTGGGGCTGGGCGACTGGACAACCAGAAATCTGGTTAAAAATTGGGCCTAGGGACATGTCAAGCCCATTATGACTTCTAATGGCCCAGCCACTGAGAGGACGTACTAGAGG
>NW_026753652.1:0-1335 GCF_022355385.1 Mustela nigripes
CTGGTGGGTGAGTCAAGAAACAGCCATATGCTGGTACTGAAATCCAGACCTCTGAGGAGAGATGCTTGGAAACCAAAGCAATGGATCCGATTAGGGCCTAGGTGCCTGTTCGTTCCTTTTTAACTCTGGGGATAACAGTCTACAAGTCTGAGTGCAGGTAGATTCTCAGATGGGCTCAGATTGCTCCTGTTTGTCCTGGGAAGCCACCACTATTGGGATGGCCTCAGGGAATTTGGAGGTTTATTCTATTAGTAGCGTTGTGGCCATTGGAATGGGCACACAGAATTCCCGTGGAGAGGGCAAGTACAGTCCTCAGCTTGGCTCCAGGGGCCTAAGCCTGTAGGCTGTGTAGGCCAGGGCTGTTTGGACAGTTGTCTGAAAACAGAAACTCGGCTTATGTTTCGGGTCATAGGTATGGCAGGACTGATCGACAGACCATAAGGAGAACTCTTTGAGATATGAAAAAAGTGCGAGTGTGAGGCTCTTGCTCAAGTATTTATGTCTGGAAATCATGCCATTCATGGTCATGAAATTGCCGGGTGACTTCATGTGAAATGGACGAGTCTTACTCCCTGGGGGTTTGGCCCAATCCAAAGAGTTTGGGGTCATTCTTTGGGACGGTAGAAGTCGGTTTTTTGTTGTTGTTGTTTTGTTTTGTTTTGTTTTTCAAACTCAGGGGTCCCAAAATGAGGGATTCCAGAGTAGAGCCCTGGGGAGGGGCGATTGGACAACCAGAAATCTGGTTAAAATTGAGTCCTAGGGACAGCTAGACTTGGGTTTCAGGGCGAGGGCACGGCATGTACCCCCTGAAGATCTGAAGCATTATCTCATGCATCTGAAGTCAGAGCGAGGATCAGACGTTGGCTCAGCTTGGATTTTCTGTTCATGATGGCCCCTTCATAAAGGGAGCCGAATATTGAGGCCGTGGAGGTTTTCTCGCGTTGGGAGTGGTGGGATGCCCCCTCCTAGGATTCCTTCTGCGGGACAATTGAGACCTGTTGGACAGCGCCAGGACATCCCATATGGATGAGTCAAGACCAACGTTCGAGGATGGATGCCTGGAGAGCCCGCCTCGCATTCCAATTGTCTCCTAGCAACAAGAGAGTTTAGATCTGATGGCTCTGCGGGAGCAACCGGGGTGGCTGAGTTGAAATGGACTTTCCTGAGGATGGGTCTAATGTGTGTTTGTGTCCATGGGGGTCTTGGAATGGGGCGGTGGCACCGGGACGCTGAAGTATTCTCCTCAGCTTTTGACATAGCTCCCATGCACAAGTTTCCTTGTGGAGACGAGGTTTGTTCTGATGGGTGCCTAAGGAAAACCCCAATGCTGGTATT
>NW_026753653.1:0-1335 GCF_022355385.1 Mustela nigripes
GTGACCCCGACCCTGACCTGCACACTAAACCTGACCCAGACTGTGAGCCTGACCCTAACTCTAACCCTAAATGTAACCCAGACCCTGACACTAACACGGGCCGTACCCCGAATCCTATCGCTGAACCTAACCCTAACACTAACCACTAACCCTACCACGGACCCTCACCCTAACAAGTTCTAACCCTAACAGTCAACCTAACGCTAACCCTAACACTAACTCTAAACTTAACAATAACCCTGACCCTATACCTGACTATGATCATGACCGTACCCCTGAACTTTGCCTATACCAGACACTGACCCTAAACCTGACTCTGGCCCTGACCCTAAACCTAACCATGATTCTAACACTTACCACTACATAACCCTGTCCCTGACCTGAATGTGGACTATAAACCAATACCTGATCTTGACAATAATCCTGACACTGGCCTAGACTTCACCCTGACCGTGATCCAGGTAAAGACCATAAACCTAACACTGACCCTAACAGAGACACTGAACCTGACCCTAACAATAACCTGACACTGAATGGGAGCCGGACCCTAACTCTAACCCTAATCGTAACCCTGACCCTGACACTAACATGGGCCCTGACCCGAAACCTAATGCTGAACCTAACCCTAAAACTAACCCCTAACATTATCCCTGACACTGACCCAACCCGGCCTAACCCTAACCCTCAACCTACCTCTAACCCTAACCCTAATCCCACTTTAACAATAAACCTGACCCTCTCCCTGACCCTGATCATAACCCTAACTCTGAACTTTGCCTATGTCAGATCTTAACCTTAAACCTGACACTGGCCTTGACCTTATCACTGACCCTAACCCTGACTGTAAACCTAATTCTGACCCAATCCGTGATTCTGAACAGAATCGTAACCCTAAAGCTAACCATGATCCTGAACCTACTCATAAAACAGAACCTAAACATAAAGCTGACCTAACCCTAACCCTGACACTAAACCTGTCCCCACTTAAACGTGACCCTGACATGAACCTTGCCCCAAAACCAAAACTTGAACCTGACCCTAAACCTGAGCATGACCCTGAACCTGACCCTAAACCTACCGTCAACCTAACATTGACCCTGAACCTGACTCTGAGCGTAACGCTAACCCTGACCCTACTATGAGCCTGACCCTAAACCTAACCATGAACCTAACCATAACCCTGACCCCTACCCTAAGCCTTATGCTAACCCTGACCCCAATGACGTCTAGCTCTAACCCTGACCCTTAGTCTTTCTTAACACTAACCCTAACACTAACCTGGTCTAAACCCAGCTCTGTTCCCTCCAGTGGGGACAACAGCTGCACCCAGGCCTC
>NW_026753654.1:0-1335 GCF_022355385.1 Mustela nigripes
GACAACTGTCCAAACAGCCCTGGCCTACACACCCTACAGGCTCAGGCCCCTGGAGCCAAACATGAAGACTGTGCTTGCCCTCTCCAAGGGAATTGTATGTGCCCATTCCAATGGCCACAACCCTACTAATAGAATAAACCTCTAAAGTCCCTGAGGCCATCCCAATATTTGTGGCTTCCCAGGACAAACAGGGGCAATCTGGGCCAATCTGAGCACCTCCTCTCACTCAGACCCGTAGACTGATGTTCCCAGAGGTAAAAAGGCACGAGCAGGCCCCTAGGCACCTATCGGATCCATTGCTTTGGTTTCCAGGCATCTCTCCTCAGAGGAATGCATTTCAATAACAGCATATGGCTGTTTCTTGACTCACCCTTCAGAAGAAATCTCATCTACACATGGAAAACTTGCACGATGGAGCTGTGTGAAAGCCTCTCTTTAGGAGAACCCTTCAGGGCACGAGTGCCACCGCTTCATTCCAAGGTCTCCATAGACACAAATTCTTATTAGGACACATCCACGGGAGAGTCCATTTCAACTCAGCCTCCTCGGTTGCTCCCCCAGATCCAGAAGATTTAACCTGTCTTGTTGCTTGGAGACAATTGGAATGCGAGGTGGGCTACCCAGCCATCCATCCTTAGAACCCTGCTCGGGATCGTTGTCCTGGTGCCAACCAAGAGGTCTCAATTGTCATGCAGAAGAATCTTTGCAGTTGGGAGCTTCTCACAACTCCCATCGTGGGAAAACGCCCATGGCCTCGTGATCCACCCTGCCTTCACGAAGGGGCCATCAGGGACAGAATGTCCAACCTGAGCGATCGTCTGATCCACGCCCTGACTTCAGATGCACGAAATCTCGATTCAGGTCTGTAGATTGTGCCTGATATATCCTCACCTGATCTCGATTCAGGTCTCACCCAGAAACCTAGGCCTAGCTTGGGTTCTCAGACTTCCGTCCTCAGACTACTGGCCCACAAGCCCTCCAGTTTGGTAATCCAGAACTACAATGTAGCACTCTGCCTCTTCTCCAGAAGAAAAACATTGCCCTCTGGTACTACCCAGAATCCCCCAATGAGGATCAACCTGCACGCCATTCAGCTGTACCCCACATATATAGGCTGACCTGGGCACTAATGCCCTTTCTGACACAGCCTGAGCCGGGACCTCCTGGCCCAACCCAGACAGCTGGCCGCACACGGAGCACAACGGACCCGCCATGGCCTTAGGTCGTCATCTCTTCTCAATCTCGGTTTTCAGGCTTCAGAACCTAGACCTTATCTCCAATCAGGGCCCGGGTTTGAAAATGATGCAGAAATCAGAACTCTTTCCCCATGGCAAG
>NW_026753655.1:0-1335 GCF_022355385.1 Mustela nigripes
TAGGAAAAGATTTAACTAAGAAGATGAAAGATCTGTACCCCATAAACTATGACATTGATAAAGAAATTGAAGGAGAAACAAATGGAAAGATAGCTCATATTTATGAATGGTAAGAATTAACATTGTTAAAATGTCCATACTACCGAAAACCATCTGTAAATCCAATTCCTATCAAAAATCCAATGTTAGGGGCGCCTGGGTGGCTCAGTGGGTTAAGCCGCTGCCTTCGGCTCAGGTCATGATCCCAGGGTGCTGGGATCGAGCCCCGCATCAGGCTCTCTGCTCAGCAGGAAGCTGCTACCTATTCTCTCTCTGCCTGCCTCTCTGCCTGCTTGTCATCTCTCTCTCTGTCAAATAAATAAATAAAAAATCTTTTAAAAATCCATTTTTTTTTACAGAAGTAAGTAAAGAATCCTAAAATTTATGTGAGACCATAAAAGACAACAAATAATTAAATCAGTTCTGAGATAGAATGAAGAAGCGAAATTACTCTTCTTGATTTGAAACTATACTACAAAGCCCTCATGCTCAAAACAATAAAGTATACTGGCATAAAACCAGACCAATAAACAAGTAGAACAGAATTGAGAGTCCAGAAATAAATCCTTTCATACAGTCACCTAATATTTGACAGGGGCCAACATATGTAATGGGTAAAGATAGTCTGTTCAATAAATGATATTTAAAACTGAATAGTCACATAAACCAGCATGAAGCTGGAACCTTATATCACTCATAAATCTTAACTTGAAATAGATTAAAGACTTAAAGGTGATGCATGAAACTAAATTTCCTAAAGGAAAACATAGGAAAAATTCTCCTTTTCTTTGGTCTTGCCAATAGTTTTTTGGATACCAGGCCAAAAACACAAGCAAAAGAAGCAAAAATAAATAAATGGTATTACATCAAATTAAGTTTCTGCATTGCCAAAAAAAAAAAAAAGAGAGAGAGAGAGAATGAAAACACAATCCACAGAATGGAAGAAAATACTTACAAATCTTATATCTGAAAAGAGGTTAATAACCAACAGATACAAATAGAAAAAAATATATAATTAAAAAATAGCAAAAGGATCTCAATAGACTTTTTTTCAAAAATTTATATAAATGACCAACAGGAGCATTAAAAAGTGCTCAACATAAAAACTCAGGGCAAAGTCATTATGTTGTTGTTGTTGTTGTTTACCTCTGAAAAACACAGCAAGATATTACTACCTATTAGAATATATACTACCAAAAACTTAAAACTAACAAATTTTGGTAAATATTGGGGAAAATGGGGAACTTAGGCACTGTGATAGGGATATAAATTTGTATGGAAAACAGTATGGAGATT
>NW_026753656.1:0-1335 GCF_022355385.1 Mustela nigripes
TTTTTGTCACTGATGGAAATTTTGATAGCCCTTAACTGTGGAATGTCTAATGTATTGTTACAGCAATTGTGATTTGCCACTACATGGGTGATGTGTGTGTGTTGTGCGTGTTTATTTTTATTTTTGATGGTTTTACTCTTCTATGAGATTTTTAAATAGACATAATTTTAATAAATTATGATTTGTTGAAATCTATCGGAGGTTATATATAATAAAATGAAATTGGTGTGAACTGAAGAAGTGCGTCTCCATTTTTTTTTAACAGTAGACAGATCTTTAAAAATTGTCCAAAGAAGTACATTATATTCATTATTAAATTTGATAATATACAATAAAGCATTTATGGTCATATGGAACCATATCAAATTCTACTATTAATTCATATTAATAATTACCATAAGAGGAAAAAGGGATATTTTCCAAAATGAAAATTAGTGTATTTTTCAAAATATGATATAGTGTTGGGGCACCTGGGTGGCTCAGTGGGTTGGGCTGCTGCCTTCGGCTCAGGTCGTGGTCTCAGGGTCCTGGGATCGAGTCCCGCATTGGGCTCTCTGCTCAGCAGGGAGCCTGCTTCCTTCTCTCTCTCTGCCTGCCTCTCAGTGTATTTGTGATTTCTCTCTGTCAGATAAATAAATAAAATCTTTAAAAAAAAATATGATATAGTGTTATTCACTGAACAGAGGGAACAAATGTCAAAGTTTAACACAGTTTATAGAATGTTTTAACATAAATTGAAATTTAAATCTGACCAAATTTTGCAATTTTAAGTAAAATGATAGCACTTTAAATCCTTGAAAAGGGGTAAGTGACCCAAAATATTGCTTAGAAAAACAAATTTAACACTACACTAGTCTGAGATGGTTAAGTTATGGTACAACTTGCCATTGTGTATCATGAAATGGTATATTTTTTTCTTTTGGTCTCTTCATTATATTTTATTTTAGCCATTCTGATAAGTGTGTAGTGATATCTCACTGTCATTTTAATTGCATTTCCTTGATGTCTAATTATGTCAAATTATATTATTTTGATGTTTAATGTTCTGAGCTTTCTCAGTTCAAGACCATGAAGCCACTTAGGAAAAATACAGTTGCAGATGCACTCATAGAACAACTCTTATTTAGAAATAAGAACAAACATTACTACCCATTCCAACAAAAAATAGATTTGTTATGCAGTAGGGATTTTATAAATTACCTGACACAACTTATATAGTAAGATGAAATGGGACAGGCGGCTTCTTGCAGCTATATACAACATCATTTTAATTTCAATTTTCAGTATAATTTTTCCAAGGTATACACAGAATATATATTTAATGTAAATTGTGAA
>NW_026753657.1:0-1335 GCF_022355385.1 Mustela nigripes
ACAGCAATCAGACAACAAAGAGAAATAAAAGGTATCCAAATTGGCAATGAAGAAGTCAAACTCTCTCTATTCGCAGATGACATGATTCTTTCTATGGAAAACCCAAAAGACTCTACCCCAAAACTACTAGATCTCATACAGCAATTCAGCAACGTTGCTGGATACAGAGTCAACGTGCAGAATACAGTGGCTTTCTTATACACTAACAATGAAAATACAGAAAGTCACAATAGAGAATCGATTCCATTTACTATAGCACCAAGAATCATAAGATACCTGGGAATAAACCTAACCAAAGAGGTAAAAGATCTTTACTTGAGGAACTACAGAACACTCATGAAAGAAATTGAAGAAGACACAAAAAGATGGAAGACCATTCCATGCTCTTGGATCGGAAGAATAAACATTTTAAAATGTCTATACTGCCTAGGGAAATCTATACTTTTCATGCCATTCCAATCAAAATTCCACCGGTATTCTTCAAAGAGCTGGAGGAAATAATCCAAAAATTTGTATGGAATCAGACTGGACCCCGAATCTCTAAGGAAATATTGAAAAACAAAAATAAAACTGGGGGCATCACGTTACCTGATTTAAAGCTTTATTACAAAGCTGTGATCACCAAGACAGCATGTTACTGGCCTAAAAACAGACACATAGACCAGAGAAAGAGAGTAGAGAACCCAGATATGGACCCTCAACTCTATGGCCAGTTAATCTTTGACAAAACAGGAAAAAATATACAGTGGAAAAAAGACAGTCTCTTCGATAAATGGTTCTGGGAAAACTGGGCAGCTATAAGTAGAAGAATGAAACTCGACCATTCTCTTACACCGTACACAAAGATAAACTCAAAATAGATTAAAGACCTCAACGTGAGACAGGAATCCATCAGAATCCTAGAGGAGAACCTAGGCAGTAATATCTTCGATATCAGCCACAGCAACTTCTTTCAAGATATGTCTCCAAAAGCGAAAATAAACTTTTGGAACTTCATCAAAATCAAAAGCTTCTGCAGAGCAAACAGTCAAAAAAAAACAAAGTGGCAACCCATGGAATGGGAGAAGATATTTGCAAATGACAGTACAGACAAAAGGTTGATATCCAGGATCTATAATGAACTCCTCAAACTCAACATACACGAACGAGGCAAACATATCAAAAAATGGGCAGAAGATATGAACAGACACTTCTCCAATCTAGACATACAAATGGCTATCAGACACATGAATAAATGTTCATCATCATTAGCCCTCAGGGAGATTCAAATTAAAACAGAATAGAGAGCCCAGAAATAGACTCTCAACTCTATGGTCAACTAATCTTCGACAAAGC
>NW_026753658.1:0-716 GCF_022355385.1 Mustela nigripes
CCTGAACATGACTGTGATCCTGACCTGAACCCTAAACATAAACCTAAGCCTGACACTAACCATGATGTGGACCCTGAACCTAAAGCTAACTCTGACATTACCGTAACATGACTCATACCAAACCAGGACCCTGACCCTGACCTAATCCTAACCCTGATGCTGACCTAACCCTGACCCTAACCCTATCCCTGACCGTGACTGTGAGCCTGACGCTAACCCTAAACCTAAAGGTAATTCTAACCATGACCCTCTTCGGACCCTGAACCTACACCTTACGCTGACCGTGACCCTAACACTAACCCCTACCCTAAACCAAACCCTAACCCTGACCTTATGATGTCAATCCTAACCCTAACCATAATCCTATTTCTAAATCTAACCCTAACCCCAATCCCAAACCCTACCGCCAAAACCTAACTGTGACACTGAACCGAACATTGACCCTAAACCAAAGCCTGACATTAAACCTGACCCTGGCCCTGACCTTCACCTGACCCTGACCCTGTCCCTTATCCTAACCATGACACTAACACTGACCACTACATTACCCTGTCCCTGACGCGAAAGTAGACTTTAAACCAATACCTGAACATGACCGTAAACCTGACACTGGCGCTAAACTTCACCCTGATTCTGACCAGACCATGATCATAAACCTAAACCTGACCAAAAGGTGACGCCGACCCTGACCTGAACACTAAACCTGACCCTGACTG
>NW_026753658.1:816-1335 GCF_022355385.1 Mustela nigripes
ACCTGACCCTGGCCCTGACCTTCACCTGACCCTGACCCTGTCCCTAATCCTAACCATGACACTAACACTGACCACTACATTACCCTGTCCCTGACGCGAAAGTAGACTTTAAACCAATACCTGAACATGACCGTAAACCTGACACTGGCGCTAAACTTCACCCTGATTCTGACCAGACCATGATCATAAACCTAAACCTGACCCTAAAGGTGACGCCGACCCTGACCTGAACACTAAACCTGACCCTGACTGTGAGCCTGACCCTAACTCTAACCCTAAATGTAACCCAGACCCTGACACTAACACAGGCCGTACCCCGAATCCTATGGCTGAACCTAACCCTAACACTAACCCCTAACCCTACCACGGACCCTGACCCTAACAAGTTCTAACCCTAACCGTCAACCTAACGCTAAACGTACATCTAACCCTAAACATTAACAATAACCCTGACCCTATACCTGACTATGATCATAACCCTAAACCTGAACTTTGCCTATACCAGACCCTGACCTTAAA
>NW_026753659.1:0-1335 GCF_022355385.1 Mustela nigripes
TAGCTTTTTAGACAGACTCTTACCATGTGATTTAGTTATAGTGCTTCTAGGTATTTATCCAAATGATTTGAATATCTATGTCCACATGAAAACGTGCACATGAATGGAAACAACTAAGATGTCATATAATAGGTGAATAGAAAAAAAACTATGGTATATTTATACAATAGAATATTTTAAACAATGAAAACAACTATTAAGATATGGACAGATATAGAAGAAATTTAAACAAATTTTGCTAAGTGAAAGAAGCCAATGTGATTCCAATTATATGACATTTTGGAAAAACCAAAACTATAAATACAGTAACCAGATCAGTGGTCAAGATGGGATGTATGCAAGATGAAGTAAGTGAACTGCAGGGAAATTTTTTTAGGTTGGTGGAACTGTTCTTTTTTTTTTCTTTTCTTTTCTTTCTTTTTTTTTTAAAGATATTTATTTATTTATTTATTTATGAGAAAGAGTGTGTGCAAGTGAGGGGAGGGCTGAGGGAGAGGGAGAAGTAGAGAAACCCAAGAAGACTCAGCACTTATCATGAAGCTAACATGGGACCTGATCTCATGAAGACACCAAGATTATGACCTGAGACAAATCAAGAGCCTGTTGTTTAACTGATTGAGCCATCCAGGTGCCCATTTCCTTGAATTATTCTATATGATGCTTAATGATGGATATATGACATTATGCAGTTGTTAAAATTCCAAAACTTTAATGGCAAGAAGTAAACTTTAGGTTAATTTCTTAGGATTTCGAGGACTAGAGGAAGGAATGCAGATTTAGGCAAGAGAATCTAATTGTATTACAAATACATGCAACAACTTTGCTGAAGAAGATGGAGTAACTGGTGCTAATATATATATAATTTTAAAAATGTCTAGAGCCTGTAATACTAATGGCAAAAGAATGTGCATGTAAGCACTGTATTTTAATTTATAAAGTTTTTTCCCCCCGTGGGAGTAGAGCTTAATTTTTCCTAATATATAATAAATGTATACTGAAATTGAAAATTTAAGTAAGTGGAAAATATTTGGTAGTATCTAGGTTTGCTACTATTGAAGTGGCAATTTCTAGATCTTCAAGGGGAGGAGGTTACCACTGGATTCATGTGACAAAGGATTAGAGATGAAGATGTTAGTATGAACTCATGTTTGGCTTCATATAGGTACAGGTAGTTTCATTAGAAATATTTATACATATGTATATATGTACATATCCACAGGTTGGTTAACACATATACATTGCCTTTGTCTGCCAACCAAAAATCCATAAAAACAATGACAGTAGCAACGACACAAAGCACTCAGATCTTGGTTCCTAATAAAATGAGTCAGAGTT
>NW_026753660.1:0-1335 GCF_022355385.1 Mustela nigripes
GTGGCCAAGAATTCAGAATCACAAATACTTCAGAACTAATAATAACTCCCATCACTTGATGTTATTCTATAAGATAAATCCTACGATCAAGTTTCAATTTTAAAATCTTACAATTTTAAATTCTTAAATCCTTATGAAGAAGCATCATTTGGAGGGAGCAGTTTTCATAATTTAGCATCCATCAGCCTTTTTTTAAAGATTTTATTTATTTATTGGACACACAGAGAGAGAGAGAGATCACAAGTAAGCAGAGAGACAGGCAAGCAGGGAGGGAAGCAGTCTTCCTTTTGAGCAGAGCCCGATATGGGGCTGGATCCCAGGACCCAGAGACCATGACTTGAGATGAAGGCAGAGGCTTAACCCACAACCCACGTGATGAGAGAGCCCCTCAGATGCCCCTCATCCATCAGCCTTAATTGTTTGGAGGAAAATGTGTGGATGAATAATGCCTTAGGGAGCTAATCTCTCTAAAAATTTTCAAGTCTTTACCCCTTCAAGGTTTTTGTACAGTTCTGATAGCCTCTAAACATCCAGCAGATTTCTACAGTGACAGGCCTGTTAAAAACTGTCCTCAAACCAGGAATAGAGCTTGAAACATACCAGTCAAGAGCAACTTTGAGTCTTTTAAGGAATTTTTCATCCTTTCTTTGTTTTTGGTTCATATCTGAAATAGTTCCATATTACACTTGTATAATTTCTCCAGAGCTGACTTTGAAGGAGGCATTCAGTTCCAGCTAGTTCAATATTTTGGCAAGAGCTATAATTCTATATATAAAAAAAATATTTTAGAGCACCTGGGTGGCTCAGTGGGTTAAAATCTCTGCCTTCGGCTCAGGTGATGATTCCAGGTTCCTGGGATTGATTCAAGGCTCACTTCTCAGCACGGAGCCTGCTTCCATTCCTCTCTCTCTGCCTGCCTCTCTGACTTCCTGTGATCTCTGTCAAGGAAATAAATAAAATTTAAAAAAACATATTTTATACCAGTTATTCATGTTGATTAACTAAAATATTACAATACAAATAATACAAACTGTTGCTCTTTATTAATACCTTCAACCAAGATCAAAAAAATGTCATATTTTCTCCAAAAATTTTATATCATCTGGTAGGTCAGATATATATAAAATTACATTTAAAGTTTTAAAAATATCAGCAAATATTTTCATTTAAATGCAAATTTCAAAGAAAAGCTACTTTTCCAAGCACGACTATTTATCCTATTTTTTTTTTAATTTTTTATTTTTTATAAACATATATTTTATCCCCAGGGGTACAGGTCTGTGAATCACCAGGTTTACACACTTCACAGCACTCACCAAATCACATACCCTCCAC
>NW_026753661.1:0-1335 GCF_022355385.1 Mustela nigripes
CCCTGATGGCCCCTTCTTGAAGGGGCCATCAGGGACAAAATGTCCAAACTGAGCGAACTTCTGATCCTCGCCCTGAATTCAGATGCACGAGATCTCGATTCAGGTCTGCAGATTGTGCCTGCCATATCCTCACCCAGAATCCTAGGCCTAGCTTGGGTTCTCAGACTTCCGTCCTCAGACTACTGACCCACAACCCTCCAGTTTGGCAATCCAGACTACAATGCAGCACTCTGCCTGCCCTCCAGAAGAAAAACATTGCCCTCTGGCGCTACCCAGCAACCCCAAATGAGGATCAACCTGCACGCTATTCGGCTGTACCCCAAATATATTGGGCTGACCTGTGCACTAATGCCCTTTCTGACACATCCTGAGCCTGCACCTCCTGGTCCCACCCAGACAGCTGGCCACTCACTGAGCACATCGGACCCGCCTTGGCCTTAGGTCGTCATCTCTTTTCAACCTCGGTTCAGGCTCCAGAACCTAGACCATATCTCCAATCACAACGTGGGTTTGAAAATGATGCAGAAATCAGAACTCTTTCCCCATGGCAAGAAACCTTGTGGTTGGCATGTTGTCCAAGGTTCAGTGTACTTGAAACCAGTGTGGCCCATGAGGCCCCGCCCATGCTTGTGGGCCATATTGGTCACAAACACACATTGTCACCCTCAGCCTAGGCCCAATCCTCAGGTAAGGACTCTCAGTGGCTGGATGGAGAGACAGCATATTTGGCTTGCCATGCCCCTAGGCCCCAATTTTTAACCATAGTTCGGGTTGTGTCTTCACTCTTCCCCAGGGCTCTGCTTTGGAATTCCTCTTTTGGGGGGACACCTGTGGTAACAAACATGAAAGGAGTCCTCCCATCCCACAGATTGACGAAAAACAATTGGGATCGGGCCAAATCCACAGAGAGCAAAATCCGCATGGCCCATGAGGCCTCCCGAACATTCCATGGCCAATGCTGATACAAAATCCAGAGACAAAAGCCTGAGCACGCGCCTCAGACTCGCTCATTCTTCATATCCTGAAGAGTTCTTCAGATAAGAACCTACACGGCACTCGAAGGCACCCAACATATATAGACTAACCTGGGCACTAATGCACTGTATGACAACCTGAGCCCGGACCTCGTGACCAACACCCAGACAGCTGACCGCACACTGAGCACATCAGACCCGCCATGGCCTTAGGTCATCATCTCTTCCCTACCTCTGTTTTCAGGCTTCAGAACCTAGACATTATCTCCAATCACTGCCCAGGGGTGACTGTGATGCAGAAATCAGAACTCTTCCTTACCCATGGCAAGAAACCTTGTGGTTGGCATGTTGTCCAACGTTG
>NW_026753662.1:0-1335 GCF_022355385.1 Mustela nigripes
GTCTGATGTGCTCAGTGTGCGGTCAGCTGTCTGGGTGTTGGTCACGAGGTCCGGGCTCAGGTTGTCAGACAGTGCATTAGTGCCCACGTTAGACTATATATTTTGGGTGCATTCGAATGCCGTGTAGGTTCTTATCTGAAGAACTCTTCAGGATATGAAGAATTAGCGAGTCTGAGGCGCGTCTCAGGCATTTGTCTCTGGATTTTGTATCAGCGATGGCCGTGGAATGTTGGGGAGGCCTCATCGACCATGGACGAATCTTGCTCTATGTGGATTTGTCCCGATCCCATTTGTTTTTCGTCAATCTGTGGGATGGGAGTACTCCTTTCAGGTTTGTTGCCTCAGGTGTCCCACCAAAAGAGGAATTCCAAAGGAGATCCCTGGGGGGAAGAGTGAAGGGACAACCTGAAGTACGGTTAAAAACTGGGGCCTAGGGGCATGGCAAGCCCAATATGCTGTCTTCCATCCAGCCACTGAGAGGCCTTACCTGAGGACTAGGCTCTGGCTGTGGTTAACAATGTGTGTTTGTGACCAATGTGGTCAGAAGGCATGGGCGGGGCCTCATGGGCTACACTGGTTTCAAGTACAATGAACCTTGGACAACATGCCAACCACAAGGTTTCTTGCCAGGGGAAAGAGTTCTCTTTTCTGCATCATTTTCAAACCCGGGCCGTGATTGGGGATTAGGTCTAGGTTCTGTAGCCTGAAAACCGAGGTTGAGAAGAGATGACGACCTAAGGCCATGGAGTGTCCGATGTGCTCAGTGTGCGGCCAGCTGTATGGGTGGGGCCAGGAGGTCAAGGCTTTGGCTGTGTCAGAAAGGGCATTAATGCCCAGGTCAGCCCATATATTTGGGGTACAGCCGAATGGCGTGCCCCGTTGATCCTCATTCGGGGTTTCTGGGTAGCCCCAGAGAGCAATATTTTTCTTCTGGAGGGCTGGCAGAGTGCTGCATTGAAGTTCTGGATTGCCAAACTGGAGGGCTTGTGGGCCAGTAGTCTGAGGACGAAAGTCTGAGAACTCAAGCTAGGCCTATTTTTCTGGGTGAAGATATGGCAGGCACAATCTACAGACCTGAATCGAGATCTCGTGCATCTGAAGTCAGGGCGATGATCAGAGGATCGCTCAGGTTGGACATTCTGTCCCTGATGTCCCCTACTTGAACGGGGGGTGGATCACGAGGCCATGGGGTTTTTCCCAAGATGGGAGTTGTGAGAAGCTCCCAACTGCAAATATTCTTCTGCAGGACAATTGAGACCTTTTGGTTGGCTCCAGGACAACGATTCCGAGCAGGGATCTAAGGATGCATGGCTGGGTAGCCCACCTGGCATTCCA
>NW_026753663.1:0-416 GCF_022355385.1 Mustela nigripes
AAAATCTGTCCAGAAACCTTTTCTTTTGAGTACTGCACCTTGTGTAGTCCACATAATTCTTATGCCAAGTGGACACACTACCCAGACCCATCAATGAGGGAGTCAAGATGGCGGAGAAGTAGCAGGCTGAGACTACTTCAGCTAGCCGGAGATCAGCTACATAGCTTATCTAAAGATTGCAAACACCTGAAAATCCATCGGCAGATCGAAGAGAAGAAGAACAGCAATTCTGGAAACAGAAAAACAACCACTTTCTGAAAGGTAGGACCGGTGGAGAAGTGAATCCAAAGCCACAGGAAGATAGACCCCGGGGGGAGGGGCCGGCTCCCGGCAAGCGGTGGAGCAAACCCGCACAAAATCAGGACTTTTAAAAGTCTGTTCCGCTGAGGGACATCGCTCCAGAGGCTACCCGGGGC
>NW_026753663.1:516-1334 GCF_022355385.1 Mustela nigripes
AAAGAAGAACAGCAATTCTGGAAACAGAAAAACAACCACTTTCTGAAAGGTAGGACCGGTGGAGAAGTGAATCCAAAGCCACAGGAAGATAGACCCCGGGGGGAGGGGCCGGCTCCCGGCAAGCGGTGGAGCAAACCCGCACAAAATCAGGACTTTTAAAAGTCTGTTCCGCTGAGGGACATCGCTCCAGAGGCTACCCGGGGCAAAGCCCACACGTGGTCAGCGTGGCCTCAGGTCCCGCAGGGTCACAGAAGGATCGGGGGTGTCTGAGTGTCGCAGAGCTTGTGGGTATTGGAACGGGAAAGCCGGCTACAGAGACAGAGCCAACAGTAAGCTCGCAGCTCGGGGTGACCTTGAACCGGTCGCAGGCTCGGTGAGCTTGGAGCGCGACTGGAGGTCAGGCAGACGGGAGTAACTGGGCGCGGTTCTCTGAGCTCGCACTGAGGAGTGCGGCCCTGGGCTCTCGGCTCCTCTGGCGCCTGAGACCAGGAGGCCGCCATTTGTATTCCCGTCCTCTGGAACTCTACAGAAAGCCCTTAGGGAACAAAAGCTCCTGAAAGCAAACCCAAGGGGATTACTCACCCGGCCCCGGGTAAGGGCGGTGCAATTCCGCCTGAGGCAAAGACACTTGAGAATCACTACAACAGGCCCCTCCCCCAGAAGATCAACAAGAAATCCAGCCGAGACCAAGTTCACCTACCAAAGAGTGCGGTTTCAATACCAAGGAGAGCAGCAGAATTCTAGAGGAGGAGAAAGCAAAGCACGGAACTTATGGCTTTTGCCCTGTGATTTTTTTTAGTCTTGCGGTTAATTTAATT
>NW_026753664.1:0-1334 GCF_022355385.1 Mustela nigripes
ACACTCGCTCTTTTGTCGTATCCCGAAGAGTTCTCCTCACGGTCTGTGGATCGGGCCAGCCATACTTACTTCCCAAACCTCAGCCGAGTTTGTGTTTTCAGATTTTCTGTCCCCACATTCCTGGCCCACAGACCCTTCAGGCTGGGGCCCCTGGAGCCACACATCAGGACTGTGCCTGTCCATTCCACGGGAATTCTCCCCATTCCATTGTCCACAATCGTACAAATTAGGAAAAACCTCCAGAGTCCCCAAGGACATCCCAATAATGTAGGCCGCCCAGGACAAACAAGGGTCATCTGAAACCAGCTGAGCATCTACCTCTACTCAGCGTAGATGGATGTCCCCAGAGAAAAAGATTGAATCAGACAGGTCCCTAGGCCTGAATCAGATTCATTGCTTTCGATTACAGGTATCTCTCCTCAGAGGCCTGGTTTCCAATAATAGCATATGCGGATTTCATGAGACAGCAATCAGAACAAATCTCTTGTCCACATGGGAAAATTATCCTTTGAAGATGTCTCAAAACCTCCAGTTAGGAGAATCCTTCAGGGCCTGTGTGCCACTGCCTCATTACAAGGTCTCCATAGTCACAAAAACACATTAGGACCCATCCACAGGAGAGTCCATTTCAACTGAGCGTATTCGGTTGCTCCGCGAGATCCACCAGATCTAACATGTCTTGTTGCTAGGAGACAAGTGGAATGTGAGGTGGCCTACCCCACCATCCATCCATAAAACCCTGATCAGAATCGTTGGCCTAGAGCCAACGAACAGGTCTCACTTGTCCTGCAGAAGAATCTTGCAGTTGGGAGCTTCTCAGAACTCCCATCGTGAGAGAACCCCCATGGCCACATGATCCCCCCCTTCATAAAGGGGCCATCAGGGACATAAGGTCCAACCTGAGCGATCGTCTGATCCTCACCCTGACTTCAGATGCACGAGATCTCGGTTCAGGTCTGTAGATTGTGCCTCCCATGTCCTCACCCAGAAACCTAAGCCTTGCTTGTTTCCTCAGACTTCTGTCCACAGACTACTGGCTCACAAGCCCTCCAGTTTGGCAATCCAGAACTACAATGCAGCACTCTCCCTGCCATGCAGAAGAAATATATTGCCCTCTGGGGCTACCTAGAAACCCCAAATGAATATCAACCTGCACGACACTTGGCTATACCCAAAATATATAGGATGACCTGGGCAATAATGCCCTTTCTGACACAGCCTGAGCCTGGACCTCCTAGGCCCACCCAGACAGCTGGCTACAAACTGAGAACTTCAGACCCTCCATGACCTTAGGTCGTTATCCCTTCCCAGCCTCAGTTTTCAGGCTTCAGAAC
>NW_026753665.1:0-768 GCF_022355385.1 Mustela nigripes
AGTTGCCAGTTAAAAGTGTTAGTGTTGAGATGAAATGTCATGCATTTTTCTTCACTTCCATGCAAATGAACACAGTAATTTATTAAGACACAATGAAGAAAAAAAATTGACAATGAGTTCCAGATTTTTAAAATCACTTGCCATTCAATTCAAATTGTGAATTTGATCGGTTACCGAACACTTTATAATGCACCCCCGGTAATTTTACAGAGATTATTTTTTTCTTACCTTTTCTTGATTATTCTGTCTTGCAATGCAGAGAAAGCTAACTAATTTAAAATAAACTTCCGTTAATTTTGATTGTTATAAACTTAAAATTGATTAATTTCCATATACAGAGTTTAAAATGTTCACAATTTACATTAAATATATATTCTGTGTATACCTTGGAAAAATTATACTGAAAACTGAAGTTAAAATGATGTTGCATATAGCTGCAAGAAGCCGCCTGTCCCATTTCATCTTACTATATAAGTTGTGTCAGGTAATTTATAAAATCCCTACTGCATAACAAATCTATTTTTTGTTGGAATGGGTAGTAATGTTTCTTCTTATTTCGAAATAAGAGTTGGTCTATGAGTGCATCTGCAACTGTATTTTTCCTAAGTGGCTTCATGGTCTTGAACTGAGAAAGCTCAGAACATTAAACATCAAAATTATATATTTTGACATAATTAGACATCAAGGAAATGCAATTAAAATGACACTGAGATAACACTACACTAGTCTGAGATGGTTAAGTGATGGTACAACTTGCCATTGTGTATC
>NW_026753665.1:868-1334 GCF_022355385.1 Mustela nigripes
ATATTTTGACATAATTAGACATCAAGGAAATGCAATTAAAATGACACTGAGATATCACTACACGCTTACCAGAATGGCTAAAATAAAATATAATGACAAGCCCAAAAGAAAAAAATATACCATTTGATGATACACAATGGCAAGTTGTACCATCACTTAACCATCTCAGACTAGTGTAGTGTTAAATTTGTTTTTCTAAGCCATGTTTTGGGTCACCTAGCACTTTTCAAGGATATAAAGTGCTATCATTTTCCTTAAAACTGTGAAATTTGGTCAGATTTAAATTTCAATTTATGTTAAAACATTATGTAACCTGTGTTAAACTTTGACATTTGTTCCCTCTGTTCAGTGAATACACTATATCATATTCTGAAAAATACGCTAATTTTCATTTTGAAAAATATCCCTTTTTCCTCTTATGGTAATTATTAATATGAATTAATAGTAGAATTTGATATGGTTCCAT
>NW_026753666.1:0-1334 GCF_022355385.1 Mustela nigripes
AAATCAACAACAACAAGAAAAACGGACTTCTTCCATCCCACATAGTGACCCCAAACTCCTTAAACGGGGCCAAACCCTCGGAGAGTAAGACTCGTCCATTTCCCATGAAGTCACCCGGAAATTTCACTACCATGAGTGACACAATATCTAGAGACAAAACGTGAGCAAGAGCCTCACAATCGCCCATTTTTCATATCCCAAAGTGTTCTCCACATGATCTGTATATCAGACATGCCATACCTATGACATGAAACCTAAGCCGAGTTTGTGTTTTCAGACAACTGTCCCAACAGCTATGGCCTACACACCCTACAGGCTCAGGCCCCTGAGGCCAAACCTGAAGACTGTGCTTGCCCTCTCCAAGGGAATTGTATGTGCCCATTCCAATGGCCACAACCCTACTAAGAGGATAAACCTCCAAAATCCTAAGGCCATCCCAATAGTTGTGGCTTCCCAGGACAAACAGGGGCAATCTGAGCCCATCTGAGCACCTACCTGCACTCAGACCCGTAGACTGATATCCCCAGAGGTAATAAGGAACGAACAAGCCCCTAGGCACTTATCGGATCCATTGCTTTGGTTTCCAGGCATCTCTCCTCAGAGGCCTGGATTTCAATAACAGCATATGGCTGTTTCTTGACTCACCCATCAGAACAAATCTCATCTACACATGGGAAACATGCACGATGGAGCTGTGTGAAAGCCTCTCTTTAGGATAACCCTTCAGGGCCCCAGGGCCACCGCTTCATTCCAAGGTCTCCATAGACACAAAATAATATTAGGTCACATCCACGGGAGAGTCCATTTCAACTCAGCCTCTTCGGTTGCTCCCCCAGATACAGCAGATCTGACCTGTCTTGTTGCTTGGAGACAATTGGAATGCGAGGTGGGCTACCCTGCCATCCATCCTTAGAACCCTGCTCGGAATCGTTGTCCTTGAGCCAACCAACAGGTCTCAATTGTCCTGCAAAGAATCTTTGCAATTGGGACATTCTCACAACTCCCATTGTCGAAAACCCCCATGGCCTCGTGATCCCCCCCCCTTCAAGAGGGGCCATCAGGGACAGAATATCTAATCTGAGCGATCATCTGATCCTCGCCCTGATTTCAGATGCACGAGATCTAGATTCAGGACTGTAGATTGTGCCTGCCATATCCTCACCCAGAAAACTAGGCCTAGCTTGGGTTCTCAGACTTCAGTCCTCAGACTACTGGCCCACAAGCCCTCCAATTTCGCAATTTAGAATTACAAAGCAGCACTCTGCCTGCCCTCCAGAAGAAAAACATTGCCCTCTGGGGCTACCCAGGAACCCCAAATGAGGATCAACCTGCAC
>NW_026753667.1:0-1334 GCF_022355385.1 Mustela nigripes
CCCTTGCTGCAGAGATCTAAAAACTAGTCAGGCTGAAATTAAAAAAACAAACAAACAAACAAACAAAACGCTACATCAAAGATGTAAACAGAGTAGATATAATCACTACAAGGATTAAAGAAGCACAGGAGAACATATGTGATATAGCAGGTAAGAATATGGAAAATAATGAACCTGAAAAGAAGAGGGGGGAGAAAGCTAGTTGATCACTAAGGTAGACATAGGGAACTCGGTGATTCCATAAGCAAAATAATATCCCAATCATAGAAGAGGCAGGAGGTAATAAGGACTAGAGAGGAACAGAGACAATCCATAGGAACAGCTAACTTATAGGCACTAAATTTATATCATTCATTAAGTACTCTGATTGTAAATGGCAACATGTCCTCTTTCACTAGCATGTAAACTTTGCAGACATTGCATGCCCCACTCCCTCCAATGTGTTCTTGGCCAGAGCCCATTCAAACCAGGCACAAGCCTGGCAGGGTGCAAGCAGACTTGACAGGGGCCAGTACCACTCCAAAGTGCCCTGGAGTCAAGGAAATATAAGCACACATCCCTCAGAATCACCCCTAGCAGTGGGCTGGGAGAAGACAGTTGGACTGATTGCAGGCCCCACCCGCCAATGAAAGCTTCTCAGGGGACAGCACAGGGAAATCGCCTAGCAGTATGGTGCTACTGCATCTCTGACAAACACCTGGTCTGACTAAATTCAGCACAAGGTAGCCCCAGATTGATCCACTAAAACCACAGGGAGACAACACTGCCCACAAGAGGCAAGGAGAGCCACTAAGATGATTGGAGTGAAGGAAAAAGTGGCCAACATACAATAGCAAGATACATGGAGCACAGATAGGAGACCCCCCCCCCCTTATCTAGGTTCCAGTGAATAGGGGACAATCCCCTCAGGGCATACAGGATCTTCTCTTCATAAAGCGATTACTGTTAAAAGCAAGAGAGGTAGCAGACTTTCCTAACACAAAGAAATAGAAAATAAGAGAAAATGATGAGGCAGAGGAATATATCTGAGATGAAAGACCAGAACAAAACTACAGCAAGAGACCTAAATGAAATGGAGATAAGTAATAAGCCTGATATAGAATTTCAAGTTATGATCATAAAGATACTTACTAGACTTGAGAAAAGAGTGGAGACCCTCAGGGAGATCCTTAACAAAATCATTAAAAGGAAATAATCAGAGTTTAAGAACAAAATAAATGAAATTTAAAAACACTGCATGGCTGGGGTGCCTGGGTGGCTCAGTGGGTTAAGGCCTCTGCCTTCAGCTCAGGTCATGATCCCAGGGTCCTGGGATCGAGCCCCACATCGGGCTC
>NW_026753668.1:0-1334 GCF_022355385.1 Mustela nigripes
GACAGAATTCTGATGTCTGCTTCATTTTCAAACCTGGGCCATGATTGGAGATAAGGTCTAGGTTCTGAAGCCTGAAAACCGAGGTTGAGTAGAGATGATGAACTAAGGCCATGACGGGTCTGATGTGCTCAGTGTTCGACCAGCTGTCTGGGTGGGGCCAGGAAGTACAGGCTCAGGCTGTGTCAGAAAGGGCATTAGTGCCCAGGTCAGCCTATATATTTGGGGTACAGCCAAATGGCGTGCAGGTTGATCCACATTTGGGGTTTCTGGGTCCCCCAGAGGGCAATGTTTTTCTTCTGGATTGCAGGCAGAGTGCTGCATTATTAGTTCTGGATTGCCAAACTGGAGGGCTCGTGGGCCAGTAGTTAGAGGATGGAAGTCTGAGAACCCAAGCTAGGCCTAGGTTTCTGGGTGAGGATGTGGCAGGCTCAATCTACAGACCTGAATTGAGATCTCGTGCATCTGAAGTCAGGGCGAGGATCAGACGACGCTCAGGTTGGACATTCTGTCCCTGATGGCCCCTTCTTGAAGGGGGGAGGTGGATCACGAGGCCTGGGGGTTTCCCACGCTGGGAGTTGTGAGAAGCTCCCAACTGCAAAGAATCTTCTGCAGTACAATTGAGACCTGTTGGTTTGCTCCAGGATTACGATTCAGAGCAGGGTTCTAAGGATGGATGGCTGGGTAGCCTACCTCGCATTCCAATTGTCTCCAAGCAACAAGACAGGTTAGATCTGCTGGATCTAGGGGAGCAACCGAGGAGGATGAGTTGAGATGGACTCTCCCGTGGATGTGTCCTAATATGTTTTGTGTCTATGGAGACCTTGGAATGAAGCGGTGGTACTGGAGCCCTGAAGGGTTCTCATAAAGAGAGGCTTTCACACAGCTCCATCGTGCAAGTTTCCAATGTGTATATGAGATTTGTTCTGATGGGTGAGTCAAGAAACAGCCATATGCTGTTATTGAAATCGAGGCCTCTGAGGAGAGATGCCTGGAAACCAAAGCAATGGATCGGATAGGTGCCTAGGGGCAGGTTCGTGCCTTTTTACCTCTGGGGACATCAGTCTTCCGGTCTGAGAGCAGGTAAGTGCTCAGGTGGGCCCAGATTGCCCCTGTTTCTCTTTGGAAGCCACAATATTGGGATGGCCTCAGGGAATATGGGCGTTCATAGTATTAGTAGGGTTGTGGCCATCGGAGTGGGCACATACAATTCCCTTGGTGTGGGCAAGCACAGTCGTCAGGTTTGGCTCCAGGGGCCTGAGCCTGTGGGGTGTGTAGGCCAGGTCTCTTTGGACAGTTGTCTGAAATCACAAACTCGGCTTATGTTTCGCGTCATA
>NW_026753669.1:0-575 GCF_022355385.1 Mustela nigripes
GGCAAGTCATGTTCACACCCCAGTTTAAGGCTGGTTAAGTGGGATCCGGTGTAGGGTCTACACCCTTCTGACCAGGGTTTATCCTGAGACCCTGAATGGATGGGTCCATGACCCAGAAGAGGGGCTAACCCTAAAAGTAACCAATATCCCTGATCCTGACACTGACTGCGAGCCTGCCCCAAACCCAACCCAGCCCTGACCCTGACCCTGACCCTGGCTGTGATGCTGACATGAACCCTAAAACTAAACCTAAGGCTGACACTGACCCTGATGTGGACCCTGAACCTAAACCTAACTCTGACATTACCGTAACCATGACTCATACCTAACCATGACACTGAACCTGACCCTAATCCTAACCCTGATGCTGACCTTACTCTCACCCTAACCCTAACCCTGACCGTCATTTTGCACCTGACCCTAACCCTAAGCTTATGGTCACTCTAAACATGACCCTAAAAAGGAACCTGAACCTAAACCTAACACTGACCCTGACCCTAACAATAACCCCTACCCTAAACCAAACCTTAACCCTGACTTTACGCTGTCAATCCTAAACCTAACCATAACCCTAT
>NW_026753669.1:675-1334 GCF_022355385.1 Mustela nigripes
GTGTGTAAAGAGGACCTGGCCAGGCCATCATGGGTGGAGATGCCCCAAGCAGGATCAGGCTGATGAGGGGTTAGATGTCTGGTGGGCAAGTCATGTTCAACCCCCTGTTTAAGACAGGTTAAATGGGACCAGGTGTAGGGTCTACACCCTTCTGCCCAGGGTTTATCCTGAGACCCTGAAGGGATGGGTCCATGACCCAGAAGAGGAGCTAACCCTAACAGTAACCACTAACCCTGATCCTGACACTGACTGTGAGCCTTCCCCGACCCCAAACCCAGCCCTGACCCTGACCCTGACCCTGACCCTGGCTGTGATGCTGACCTGAACCCTAAACCTAAACCTAACGCTGACACTGACCATGATTTGGACCCTGAACCTAAACCTAACTCTGACATTACCGTAACCATGACTCATACCTAACCATGACACTGACCCTGACCGTAATCCTAACCCTGATGCTGACCTAACTCTCACCCTAACCCTAACCCTGACCGTCATTTTGCACCTGACCCTAACCCTAAAGCTAATGGTCACTCTAACCATGACCCTAAAATGGAACGTGAACCTAAACCAAACACTGACCCTGACCCTAACAATAACCCCTACCCTAAACCAAACCTTAACCCTGACTTTACGCTGTCAATCCTAAACCTAACCAT
>NW_026753670.1:0-1334 GCF_022355385.1 Mustela nigripes
TCCTAGTTTCCAAAGCATGTTTTCACATTTTACATTTTCTAGGTCAGACTTTAGTTGAAGGGAAGTCAGGCACTCAAATAATTCAGAGAGCAAGCTGTTCCTCTTTTACCATAAAAGGCCATATCAAAAATTTTGGAAGTTGTGATTTATAGTTTTTAAAATCTTAAAGGGAACAGTCAATCTGTCAGTCAGTCCAACAAATTGTGCGTATGTGTGTGTTTCTGCCTGCGCACGTTAAGAAAGAAGAAAAAGAAAGTATGAAGGCTCGACAGACTAATCCATTTGAGAGTGAACATCAGATGGATTATCATGCTTTCTGCAAAAGGTTTTCATAATTATAATATACTTCAGCAATTCCTAACCTGAACAATTGTGTGAATAATATAGAGTTTGCTATTGTAAGAGCCGTGCGGGTGTTGGTTCCAGCCTTTTACATAAGTGCTTCTCAGAGTATGCCTTCCCAACTACCAGCAACTCCAAGACTTATTAAAAGCAGATTCTTGGATCCATTCCCACATCTGCTGAATTTAAATTTCTCAGGGTAAAACCTAGAAAACTACCCTTGTGCCAACTCTCTAGAGGTGTCTTAGCCTCCGAACCTTGAGAACTACTTTTTTGGATTAACCCCTTGCTGGTAATTGAGTCAACTGATTTTACCTAAAGTTCAAAGCTAGGTAAATATAAATAGATAAATAGCCAATATGCTTGTTGTACAGAGAAAGGAGAGTATTTTAGCTGAAGGCTACCTATCTCTAGAAATAGGTGAGTGCTTCATCACCCATGCAGGTATCTGTACAACTAAGATTGTAAGAGTGAGACCTTTTCCGACATACCATTGCTCTAATTTAAATCTGAAATTGCGTATCCAAACCAAGAACAGTTGATTCAGATGACTCAAACCTCATTTTGTATCTTTCTTTCTTCAGATAAAGGAGGAGATGAATTTAGCTAGGTGTGCTGGACTCGGCTGTAATGAACCAAACCTGGATGTGATATATGTCCATATGTTCCAAACCAAACAATTGCCATTTATCATTTCCCAGTCTCTACTAAAACCTTGCCTATTTGGAATGCAGGAATATAATCAGACATAAACATTTGGCATATCTCTTTTTAGTAACTAACCAGGGCTTCCTTTTGTATATTTGTGCTCAATGAGTTGTTTACCAGTCTTTCACTATTTTAAACTCAATAATAAACAACGATTCTTTGTTTTGTTTTTGATATTAAAAATCAATTACCTTAGTAGGTATTAGAGTTTCTGATGATAGTTTCTGATGATGAGGAACCAACACCTATTAAACCTGGGTGCTGTATGATATTAATAAGCTTCT
>NW_026753671.1:0-1334 GCF_022355385.1 Mustela nigripes
TAAGGTCTAGTTTCTGAAGCCTGAAAACTAAGGTAGGGAAGAGATGATGACCTAAGGCCATGGCGGGTCTGATGTGCTCAGTGTGCGGTCAGCTGTCTTGGTGTTGGTCACGAGGTCCAGGCTCAGGTTGTCAGACAGTGCATTAGTGCCCATGTTAGACTATATATTTTGGGTGCATTCGAGTGCCGTGTATGTTCTTATCTGTAGAACTCTTCAGGATATTAAGAATGAGCGATTCTGAGGCGCGTGCTCAGGCTTTTGTCTCTGGATTTTGTATCAGCGATGGCCGTGGAATGTTGGGGTGGCCTCAGGGGCCATGGACGAATCTTGCTCTCTGTGGAGCTGGCCCGATCCCAATTGTTTTTCGTCAATCTGTGTAATGGGAGGACTCTTTCAGGTTTGTTACCTCAGGTGTCCCAACAAAAGAGGAATTCCAAATCAGAGCCCTGGGGAAGAGTGAAGGGACACCCCGAACTACGGTTAAAAATTGGGCCCTAGGGGCATGGCAAGCCCAATATGCTGTCTCTCCATCCAGCCTCTGAGAGGCCTTACCTGAGGACTGGGCTCAGGCTGAGGGTCACAAGGTGTATTTGTGACCAATGAGGCCCGCAAGCATGGGCGGGGCCTCATGGGCCACACTGGTTTCAACTACACTGAACCTTGGACAACATGCCAACCACAAGGTTACTTGCCATGGGGAAAGAGTTCTGATTTCTGCATCATTTTATACCCGGGCCGTGATTGGAGATAAGGTCTAGGTTCTGAAGCCTGAAAACCGAGGTTGAGAAGAGATGACGAACTAAGGCCATGGCGGGTCCGATGTGCTCAGCGTGCGGCCAGTTGTCTGGGTGGGGCCAGGATATCCAGGCTCAGGCTGTGTCAGAAAGGGCATTAGTGCCCAGGTCAGCCTATATATTTGAGGTACAGCCGAATGGCGTGCAGGTTGATCCTCATTTGGGGTTTCTGGGTAGCCACAGAGGGCAATGTTTTTCTTATTGATTGCAAGTAGAGTGCTGCATTGTAGTCTGGATTGCCAAACTGGACGGCTTGTGGGCCAGTAGTCTGAGGACGGAAGTCTGAGAAGCCAAGCTCGGACTAGGATTCTGGGTGAGGATATGGCAGGCACAATCTACAGACCTGAAACGTGATCTCGTGTATCTGAAGTTAGGGCGAGGATCGGACGATCGCTCAGGTTGGACATTCTGTCCCTGATGGCCCCTTCTTGAAGGGGGGGTGGATTACGAGGCCATGGGTGTTTTCCAACGATGGGAGTTGTGAAAAGCTCCCAACTGCAAAGATTCTTCTGCAGGACAATTGAGACCTGTTGGTGGGCT
>NW_026753672.1:0-1334 GCF_022355385.1 Mustela nigripes
CAGTTAAACACTGTACACTGCTCTCTGTCTCAATAAATGTGTTTTTTCCTGGGATTTCATATAAATTGAATAATACTATGGATAGACTTTTCTATCTGGTTTATTTCTCTCAGCATGATGTTTTGAGCCATGTCCATGTTGCAGCATATATCAATACTTTGTTCATTTTCATTGGTGACTAGTACTCCATTATATGGATATGCCACATTTGTTTATGTTTTCATAAACAAATACTTACTATTTGAATTTACTAAGTTTTTTTAAACAATTATTAATAATGCCATTATGAGCATTCACATACAAGTCTCTTTGTGCACCTTTTCATTTACATTGGATAGATTCCTAAAAGTGGAATTGCTGGTGAGTAAAGTGAGACCATTTCAGCAGTGGCTGGCAGGCTGCTGATTTTCACAGCCTTCCTTGCCTACTTTGAACTGGTATACCAGCAGAGATGGGGGGACGGCAGCAGCTCCAAACAGGAACTCCATACAGTTCAGGCTATTCTTACCTGAATGAAGTTCAGTAGTTTTCCTGAATAAACACTTCTCAGCTTGCTCAATGCCATTGGTCGATTTCCAGAGCATCAGCAGGGTTGATCTGTTTGTCCAAATTCATAGTTGCTTTGGGGGGAAAATTTTTTTGATTTCCTTACTCTATCATGCCAGAAGTGAATCTCCAAAATCTATTTCTTAATTTTCTCCTAATTTTTCATTCTTTCTTTTTTTCTAATATTTTTTGTTGCTCAAGACAGTAAAGGGAGCTTAAATTTTGTCTTGTTTTAAAGCACATGTATATTATGGTCCATAAATTAGGGCAAGTTACATATTTATGTTGTTCAAATAAATACTTTAAATTTAAAATTATGAAAATGATACATATTGTATAAGCTGTTACATCACCATTTAAAAATTGATTGCATTGTATATTCCATACCAGTGCTAAACCAAATCCATTAATTTTAATCAGCTTTTAAGTTGTCTACTAGTTTAGTGTGTGTGTGTTTGTGTGTGTGCCTGTGTGTGTGTTAGTTACAGTCTTCTTTAATGTTTTATGCCATTAAAATGAACCTATTCTACTGGTTTTATTTAAAGAATATATAATCTCTGATGTGGTCAAGATAAAAAATTCAGAATATTAATATACCAATGTCATTCTAACACAACGGGCTATAAGCTAGGAAATACTAATATGGAACACCACAAATAGGTATTTGAATCAAGGTCAGTAAAGTAATTCTAGGAAAATATCCCCATGAAGATGAGGCAACCATGAGGGTCACATCGCTCTAGTTGGAATCTTGGGATGGTTTCCCAGTGTTTTCGTTAAAAAAAAAA
>NW_026753673.1:0-1334 GCF_022355385.1 Mustela nigripes
CTAATCAATACAGATATTGGTAATATGTCAGATCTAGAGTTCAGAATGACAATTCTCAAGATTCTAGCGGAGCTTGAAAGAGGCATGGAAGATATTAGAGAAATCCTCTCAGGAGATATAAAAGCCCTTTCTAGAGAAATAAAAGAACTAAAATCTAACCAAGTTGAAATAAAAAAAGCTATTAATGAGGTGCAATCAAAAATGGAGGCTCTCACTGCTAGGATAAATGAGGCAGAAGAAAGAATTAGTGATATAGAAGACCAAATGACAGAGAATAAAGAAGCTGAGCAAAAGAGGGACAAACAGCTACTGGACCACGAGGGGAGAATTTGAGAGATAAGTGACACCATAAGATGAAACAATATTAGAATAATTGGGATTCCAGAAGAAGTAGAAGAAAGAGAGAGGGGAGCAGAAGTTATACTGGAGAGAATTATTGAGGAGAATTTCCACAATATGGCAAAGGGAACAAGCATCAAAATTCAGGAGGTTCAGAGAACGCCCCTCAAAATCAATAAGAATAGGCCCACACCCCGTCACAAATAGTAAAATATATAAGTCTTAGTGACAAAGAGAAAATCCTGAAAGCAGCCTGGGAAAAGAAGTCTGTAACATACAATGGTAAAAATATTAGATTGGCAGCAGACTTATCCAAAGAGACCTGGCAGGCCAGAAAGAGCTGGCATGATATATTCAGAACACTAAATGAGAAAACCATGCAGCCAAGAATTATGCAGCTAGGCTATCATTGAAAACAGTAGGAGAGATTAAAAGCTTCCAGTAAAAACAAAAACAGAAAGAATTTGCAAACACCAAACCAGCTCTACAGGAAATATTGAAAGGGATCCTCTAAGCAAAGAGAGAGCCTACAAGTGGTAGATCAGAAAGGAACAGAGACAATATACAGTAATAGTTACCTTACAGGCAATACAATGGCACTAAATTCATATCTCTCAATAGTTACCTTGAATGTTAATGGGCTAAATGCCCCAATCAAAAGACACAGGGTATCAGAATGGATAAAAAAACAAAACCCATCTATATGTTGCCCCCAAGAAATTCATTTTAAGCCCGAAGACACCTCCATATTTAAAGTGAGGGGATGGAAAAGAATTTACCATGCTAATGGACATCAGAAGAAAGCAGTAGTGGCAATCCTTATATCAGATCAAGTAGATTTGAAGCCAAAAAACTATAATAAGAGATGAGGAAGGACACTATATCATACTCAAAGGGTCTGTTCAACAAGAAGATCTAACAATTTTAAATATCTATGCCCCCAACGTAGGAGCGGCCAACTATATAAACCAATTAATAACAAAATCAAAGAAACA
>NW_026753674.1:0-1334 GCF_022355385.1 Mustela nigripes
GAAGCAGGCTTCCTGCGGAGCAGGGAGCCCGATGCGGGGCTCGATCCCAGGACCATGAGATCATGACCCGAGCCGAAGGCAACAGCCCAAACCACTGAGCCACCCAGGTGCCCCAAACTCTGCATTTTCTGAATGATGCCCAGGAAAGTATTTTCAAAAACAAACAAACAAACAATGCCAGAACCACTATTAGGTCATCTCTAGGCAGAAAGTGACTCAGAGCCTACTTTACTCTCTCCCTGAAAGTATACTGTAGGCACTGAAACTACTACCCTGAGTCTGTGCTATCAAATTCCTTAAGTTAGAAAGTTTTAAAACCAGTCTCTGTGGGAGTATTTCATTTACAGATAGAGACTTGGTTGTTTATACATTTTAATACTTGATTTTTAGGGTGTAATAACTATGTTTTAAAATTCATGGTGGTTTTGAATACTGTTGGATAATTGTGCTAAAATGGTATATCCATTCATCCTAGGAAACAGAAATTATAGAAAGGTAGTGCTTTTCAGATCTGACATCTTGGAGTCATTGCAGTTTCAGTATAAATGCAATAGGAAAAGTGCCATTCATGTTTATGATATTTTCTATAAATAAATTAGAATGTACTGGAGGCCTGATATAAAGTGGGATGACTAAACTTCAGTAAGATCTTGTTTTCAATTCAAAATAAATTTTAAATTGAATTATGCACCTCTAAGTTCAGAGACAATAAACATTAACCAACACAATTCATAAGTTCTATTTCTTGAAATTTCGGGAACATTGATAGTCTCACCTACTGGATGAACAACAGCTAAAATTTTTGGTCATGGATTCTTGCTAAAATATCACTTTCCCAAAGAAAATTAATGTTATGAATTTTCATTGATTGTTATTGATCATGAAGAATATAACAACCACGATAAAAAGAGTAGGAAAAACATGATATCTCATTTGTAAGGGCATGTGGAAAGTAGGAAATGCTAATAAAAATAACTACCATTATTTCCTAAGTTAACATAATACAACAGAACAAAAATATTTCATAACAATATTTTCTAGCCTCATTCTGATAACTCTTTTCTACATTCAAATTTAAAGGTTGAGGCATGTGATATATATATATATATATATTTTTTTTTTGTAGGTATGATGGTTTGCTTTTTTTTTTTTTTTAAATTTTTTATTTTTTATAAACATATATTTTTATCCCCAGGGGTACAGGTCTGTGAATCACCAGGTTTACACACTTCACAGCACTCACCAAATCACATACCCTCCCCAATGTCCATAATCCCACCCCCTTCTCATGTGATATATATTACACAAAAACCATCCCAAGGAATTCGTTTAAA
>NW_026753675.1:0-1333 GCF_022355385.1 Mustela nigripes
CTTGGCTGCTTGAGGGACAAGTGTGGAAGGAACTTGCACAGAACACCTTATGGCTCATTGGATACAGTGACACAGCAATGGCAAGGACATGCTCCCTGATCAGCAAGTATACAGGTTGGGAACCTGTGCTTGTGAGAGCATTCTGCTAAGTATTTAGTAAGTTCCTGTGACCCAGGCATGTTTATAGGGGGGCAGCTCAGGACATAGCTTTGGGGCAGTGCTGACTCAGCAAGTCCTGGGTCAGTCAAACCACAAACTTATGTCAAGTTCCCAGGGGATGGTGGGCTGGGTCTTGAAAGACTGGGGAGGCAGAGCTGTGGGTACAAGGGGGAATAGACTGAGAGCTAACTTGTCTGAATCTGAGTAGAGCTCTGAAGGGAAGTTTACCTGAGCCTTGGTGGCCAGGGCCCTTCACAGTCTACTTCAAAGGAACAGAGACTCTCAGTGCTGGAATGAAACAGCGGGGCACATAAAAATATATGCCCTCATTTTATTTTATTTTTTAAAAGATTTTATTTATTTATTTGACAGAGAGAGAGAGAGAGTCAGCAAGCGAGAGAGAGAGAGAGAGAGAACAAGCAGGGGGAGTGGGAGAGGGAGAAGCAGACTCTCCACTGAGCAGGGGGCCCAATGTTGGACTCGATCCCAGGACCCAATGATTATGACTTGAGCTGAGGGCAGACGCTTAATGACTGAGCCACCCAGGCACCCATATACACCTTCATTTTAGAAGAGAGAAGACTTGGATTCATTCTACTATGTAAGGGAATTTCTGGATGATATGGTTGTTCTATATCCATTTTTAAAGTACTCTCTACCCCCATGTGGGGCTCAACCTCATGACCCTGACATCAAGAGTCTCTCACTCTTCTGACTGTGTCAGCCAGGTGGCCCTATTTTGAATTTTTTTTTTTTTTAAGAAAAATTGATACTGTTTTCCATAGTGGCTGTACCCAGTTACAGTCCTACTGACAGAACCTGTTTACAGTCCCACCAAAAGAGCACAGTTCCCTTTCCTCTAGATCTTGGCAAACCTTCTTGTTCGGTCTACTGGATACTAGTCATTCTGACAGGTGACAGGTGACATCATTTTGGGCTTTGATTTGCATTTCCCTGATGATATGAGTTCTTCAATATTTTGGATATGAGACCTTTAACAATTAGGTAGTTTGCAAGTATTTTGTTCTCTTCAGTATGCTGTATTTTCAGTGTGTTGATGACTGGAGATTTCCTTTGCTGTACATAAGGCTTTTAGTTTGATGCAGTCCCATTTTATTTTTCATTGTAACTTTTGCTTCTGATGTCAAATCCAAAAATCAGTGTCAAGAGGGAA
>NW_026753676.1:0-1333 GCF_022355385.1 Mustela nigripes
CATAAGCCGAGTTTGTGTTTTCAGACAACTGTCCAAATAGCCCAGGCCTACACACGCTACAGGCTCAGTACCCTGGAGCCAAGCTGAGGACTGTACTTGCCCTCTCCAAGGGAATTCTGTGTACCCATTCCAATGGCCACAACCCTACTAATAGAATAAACCTCCAAAGTCCCTGAGGCCATCCCAATAGTGGTGGCTTCCCAGGACAAACAGGAGCAATCTGAGCCCATTGAGAAACTACCTGCACTCAGACTCGTAGACTGATATCCCCAGAGATAAAAAGGAATGAACAGGCCCCTAGGACCTAATCGGATCCATTGCTTTGGTTTCCAGGCATCTTCCTCAGAGGCCTGGATTTCAGTACCAGCATATGACTGTTTCTTGACTCACCCATCAGAACAAATCTCATCTACACATGGGAAACTTCCACGTGGGAGGTGTGTCAAAGCCTCTTTTTAGGAGAAACCTTCAGGGCCCCAGTGCCACCGTTCATTCCAAGGTCTCCATAGACACAAAATCATATTAGGACACATGAACCGGAGAATCCAATTCAACTCAGCATATTCGGTTGCTCTGTGAGATCCAGCAGATCTAACTTGTCTTGTTGCTAGGAGACAATTGGAATGCGAGGTGGGTACCCTGCCATCCATCCTTAGAACCCTGCTCAGAATCATTGGCCTGGAACCAACCAACAGGTCTCAATTTTCCTGCAGAAGAATCTTTGCATTAGGGAGCTTCTCACAACTCCCATCGTGAGAAACTCCCATGTCCTCGTGATAACCCCCCCCTTCATGAAGGGGCCATCAGGGACATAAGGTCTATCCTGAGAAATAGTCTGACCCTCACCCTGACTTCAAATGCACGAGATCTCGATTCCGGTCTGTATATTGTGCCTACCATGTCCTCACCCAGAAACCTAAGCCTAGCTTGTGTCCTCAGACTTACGTCCTCAGACTAATGGCCCACAAGCCCTGCAGTTTGGCAATCCAGAATTACAATGCAGCAGTCTGCTTGCCTCCAGAAGAAAAACATTGCCCTCTGGGGCTACCCAGAAACCCCAAATGAAGATCAACCTGCACGCCAATTGGCTGCACCCAAAATATATAGGCTGACTTGGGCAATAATGCCCTTTCTGACAGAGCCTGAGCCGGGACCCCCTGGCCCCACCCAGACAGCTTGCTGCTCACTGAGCACATAGGACCAGCCATTGCCTTAGGTTGTTATCTCTTCCCAACTTCGGTTTTCAGGATTCAGGTCCTAGACCTTATCTCCAATCGCTGCCCAGGTTTGAAAATGATGCAGAAATCAGAACTCCTGCCCAATGGCAAGAACA
>NW_026753677.1:0-1333 GCF_022355385.1 Mustela nigripes
CCACAGTCAGTCGGTCTGTTAGCAAATACCCCGTGGAGGTCTGGATGTCCGGCGGGCGAGCAGACCTGCACCAGCGTGGGTCTCCTTCGCACCACCCTTGGCTGCCACCCGGCCTCTGTTCCCCGGGCCCCGCTTTTCTGACAGTCTCTTGCCCAGTCATCAAATCGACTTCCCTGTTAGCTAGTGAGCTACCCAGGTTGCCACTCCTTCAGGAGACCTCCCCTTCCCCTGGATTCTGCTTTGTGGCTCTCATTAGCATTTCTCTCCAGTCCCCCTGAACATTTCTCTTCAGTGTCTCTTCCTGGCGCATTCGAACATTCAAGGAGGGGAATGTTGGCAGCACAGGTGGAGAGAAGCACTGAACAGTAAATGGTCCAAAATCTTTTGCCTTGGAAGCGCCGGGAGCCTCCTGCTGTGGGGTTGACTGTGAGGCCTGTGCCCCAAGTGAGCAGTGACCCCAGTGACAGCCCCCCCCCCTCCTCTCATTAGCTGCATTGGTGGAGTCCTTTGCACTGCCCTTCTGGGCTCCTGGGGGCAGGCCTGCAGCCAAGGGAGCTGGACCACCCTGGGCCTGGCAGGGGGCGGGTTGCTCTCCTACCACACCTCAGGAGGGGAAGGGGGCTCAGGTTTCACCTACAAATTTCAACAGCTGCTTCTTCCACAATCAGGGACCATCCACCTGCCTTTCCGCACGCTCTACCCCCCTGCACTCCGCTAAAACTGCCCCCGTGCTAGTCTGAGCTCCTGCCCACCCTCTTCCTGCCTCTCCATCACGTGTAAATGCCACCTCCTCCATAAAGCCCTCCCTGATTCCCTGGCAGGAGTCACCCACACTGCCTCTCTTCTGGGCATTCATAACAGTGTAACATATCTCCTTCCCCACCTGACTGTGCTTCCTGGCCATGGGGAATTTGCCTCAAACTTTGCTTTCCTCCAGTACCTAACTAATGATTCCAGTGGAGTAGGTCCTCAATAAGTAGGCGAGAATTCATCAAATTGGGGTGGGAGTGGCAATCGGAGAAGCGACCTGATATGTACTTAAGAGCTCCCGTCCCCAGCTTGTTGCTTTGGAAAAGAGAGTGAAATCGGTTTTTTATTGATCTTTTGTGTACTTAGAGTCTTTTCCTAGGTTTACATTTTTCTTTATTTTACAATCTGATTCTCACTTGTAGTAAAAACAAATATCATAGACAGGTGTACAGCAAAAAGTAATTCCCTTCTATCCATCTCTTTCTCAGATATTGATAAAATCCTTCCAAACTTTCAAGCACACAAATATATTTTTGTTTTTTACATTCATGGTTTCACATTATACATGTTGTTCTGTAACTTA
>NW_026753678.1:0-1333 GCF_022355385.1 Mustela nigripes
TCAGCCTAACCCCTGTCTCTCATGAATAAATAAAATCTTCAAAAGAAAAAAACTCCGCCACCTTTTCTCTTATACACTCTTTTTCACGTGCCTGAACCTATACTTGAGTACCAGAGTCCTTAGGCTTTCAGAGTCGTGATTCCTATTTTAATTAAACTCAACTTCCGAAATCACTGTAATTACAGTGGAGAAGTTACATCCAATTAGTTAAGAAAGCGTTTCCATGCCTAGGTTTCCTGTGGGAGAAAACTACCTGCTCAATGCAGTCTATGAAAGAGAAAGTAAGAAGAGAAGACACACCGTGAGCAGCTGCGGCCCTCCCTCCCCAGCGCACTATCTTCCTTTTGGGAGGACATCATAAATGCAACGAAAGCAAGAAGGTAAATTCTCAAGTCCTTGGAAGAGATAAAATATTCTACAAGTCAAAGGTTAACTTGACATGTCATAAATAAAAGGCACTTGACAGAATCCCAAATAATATCCCTCTAATTTCAACTTAGCATTAGGGTGTATCTCTAGGATGTTCACTCCATTTGTTCTGTTTTATTTGGAATTATCTCTAGGGCCTAGAGTAGTACCTGGCATAGGGCTTACAATAAACATTTGTTGAATGCCTGAAAAAATATGGTCTACCCAGTACTTATTGGAAGAAAATTACCAAATCAAATAAGAAATGGTTATGTGGTAGGAAATCTCTAATAGAGAACCACAGTTGTATTATTTTTATCCATACTACTATGACTCCCAGGATCTACTCACAAATCCCCAAAGGACTCTGGGTTAGGAGACAAGGTGTCCCTTCTGGTTGGCTGGATTCACAAAGACCGCAACAGCACACCTGTGGGGCTCTGAATGGAGTAGGATCCCTGTTCGATCATCTAGTAGTTTTCACTAGGCTAACTTCAGGACCCTCACATGAATGGATTTGTAGGCCTTTGGAATAGGCAGAGAAAAAGGAAGGATTTGGGGACATTCCATCCGGCTTATTAGACTGCGATGCTGGTAATCACAAACCATCTGGATGTAACAGGATGGAGTCTGGACCGCCTTACTCTTTCAGAGTTCTGAAACTGTGCAGAATATAGAGGTACCATCTGTAGAGGTTTAGGAGCTGACCCTGTGAACACTTCCATATTTGTGGGACACTTTCTAGGTTTCCTATTTTTAGAATCATCAACTTGCTTACTACAGCATTGTCCAAGAGAAATACAATGCAAACACTTATGTAATTTTAAGTTTTTTCATTAAAAAAAAAAACAGTAAAAAGAGGCAGGTAAAATTAACTAATGTTTCATTTAGGTCACTAGAGCTAAAAAATTATCATTCTGACAAG
>NW_026753679.1:0-1333 GCF_022355385.1 Mustela nigripes
AATAAAGTACAACCACTTTAGAAAGTATTTGGTACTATCTCATCATGTTAAGCTAGGCATAATCAATGGCCCAGCAACCTTACTTCTAAATATCTACCTAAATATCTACCTGTCTACTCTTACATGTGTACACAATGAGACAAAGGATGAAAATGCTGATACATCACTGTTCATAATAGCAAAAAACTCCAAACAATTGAAATGCCCATCAGCAGAGGAAGAGCTAACCAATGAGATACTCATACAATGGAGTACTACACAACTATTAAAATGAACAAAGCTACATATATCAACAGAAACAAAATTTCCAAAAGCATAATGAAGAATAAAAAATAACTGAAAAAATATTTTTAAAATAAAAAATTTTAATGCCATTTAAAAGTACTATGCCTCAAATACCTTGATAACTGTGTACCCTATACAATATAATCCTGAAGATGACAGGTTGACTAGTTGGAACACAAGACTAAAAATACATGCATGATAAAACACCTGTTGCACAGGGCATCTGATACTATAGTTATACTATGCTACTATAGTTCTTCTACAGAAGACAGAATTGATGTATCTCAAAAGAAACTATATAATTGAACTGTAAAATATTCAAGTACTCTGCCTGTGGCAAGAATTAGAAAGGTGGGACTATGGAGCAAAATGTTCCCACTGCCAACTAATTCCAGTACAGTTCTCTTCTGTCAAGCAGGAAATGGTAAGTTTCACAATGTAAAGCAAAAAATATTCAAGGAACAAAAGTGACTCACCTTATTAGAACTCCCAGCTTTAATTCCGACTGGAATTTTGCTCTTAAAAGAATAAGAAAAATTTAGGAAGTTAACTTCATTTTTTCTTGAGATTTCTTCACAAATTAGTAATGCCACTGCTTAAATACAGAGACTATTTTATTCTATGATGAAAAAAATGAACATTCATTCAAACTGTTTTCATACTATCTAATAAAAAAAATTTATGGACTTGTAAATCATAATTTAGCAAACTGAATAACATATACAAAATAAGTGTCAAAATCAGCTAAAATATTTTTTAAAGATTTTATTTATTTATTTATTTGCCGAAGAGAGAGAGATCACAAGGAGAGAGGCAGGCAGAGAGAGAGAGAGGAAGAAGAAAGCTCCCCGCTGAGCAGAGAGCCCGATGTGGGGCTCCATCCCCAGACCCTAAATTCATGACCTGATCCGAAGGCAGAGGCTTAACCCACTGAGCCAACCAGGCACCCTCAAATCAGCTATAATTTAAACTGTAATGCAGTATGGAATAGTTCACATAACTTTTAGGTTAAAAAAAAACTGACAAAAATCACTATTCCATAAACTTT
>NW_026753680.1:0-1333 GCF_022355385.1 Mustela nigripes
TCAGACTTCCGTCCTCAGACTACTGGCTCACAAGCCCTCCAGTTTGGCAAGCCAGAACTACAACGCAGCACTATGCCTGCCCTCCAGAAGAAAAACATTGCCCTCTGGGGCTACCCAGAAACCCCAAATGAGGATCAACCTGCACGCCATTCGGCTGTACCCCAAATATATAGGCTGACCTGGGCACTAATGCCCTTTCTTACACAGCCTGAGCCTGCACCTCGTGGCCCCACCCTGACAGCTGGCCGCACACTGAGCACATCGACCCGCCATGGCCTAAGGTCGTCATCTCTTCTCAACCTCGATTTTCAGGCTTCAGAACCTAGACCTTATCTCCAATCACGGCCCAGGTTTGAAAATGATGCAGAAATCAGAACCCTTTCCCCATGGCAAGAAACCTTGTGGTTGGCATGTTGTCCAAGGTTCAGTGTCGTTGAAACCACTGTGGCCCATGAGGCCCCGCCCATGCTTCCGGGCCACTTGGTCACAAACACACATTGTGACCCTCAGCCTGAGCCCAGTCCTCAGGTAAGGTCTCTCAGCGGCTGGATGGAGAGACAGCATATTGGGCTTGCCATGCCCCTAGGCCCCAATTTTTAACCATAGTTCGTGTTGTCCCTTCACTCTTCCCCAGGGCTCTGCTTTGGAATTCCTCTTTTGGGGGGACACCTGAGGTAACAAACTGAAAGGAGTCCTCCCATCCCACCGATTGATGAAAAACAATTGGGATCGGGCCTAATCCACGGAGAACAAGATTCGTCCATGGCCCATGAGGCCTCCCCAACATTCCACGGCCATCGCTGATACAAAATCCAGAGACAAAAGCCTGAGCACGCACCTCTGTCTCGATCATTCTTCATATCCTGAAGAGTTCTTCAGATAAGAACCTACACGGCATTCGAATGCCCCAAAATATATAGTCTAACTTGGGCACTAATGCACTATCTGAAAACCTGAGCCCGGACCTCGTGACTAACACCCAGACAGCTGACCGCACACTGAGCACTTCACCTGCCATGGCCTTAGGTCATCATCTCTTCCCTACCTCAGTTTTCAGGCTTCAGAACCTAGACCTTATCTCCAATCACTGGCCAGGGGTGACTGTGATGTAGGAATCAGAACACTTCCTTATTCATGGCAAGAAACCTTGTGGTTGGCATGTTGTCCAACGTTCAGTGTAGGAGAAACCAGCATTCACCCTGAGGCCCCGCCATTTCTTGAGTTAGAAGAGGGCATAAACACGCATTGTGACCCTCAGCGTGAGTCCTGTCCTCTAGTACGTCCTCTCAGTGGCTGGACCATTAGATGTCATAATGGGCTTGACATGTCCCCA
>NW_026753681.1:0-1333 GCF_022355385.1 Mustela nigripes
CCGGATTGTAAATCTGTACTGTGTGAAAGACCCTGTTAAGAAGACACAAAAGACAAGCTACAAACTGGGAGAAAATATATGTAAACCACATACCTGATAAAGGACTCCTGTCTGAAGTATAAAAACTCAAAATTTGACCCCCAAATAAGAAAGCAAGCAATCCAGTCAGGAAAAGGAAAAAAAAAAAAAAAAGGGCAAAAGACTTAAATACTTTACCAAAGAGTATACAGATGGAAATCACATAGGAAGTTGCCATTGGGGCAGTTCAAATTAAAACTACAATGAGCTCTCACTGCACACCTATCACAATGATTCAAACCAAATGCACCAGAAAGGGAGAGACAGACCCCACTACCAAATGCAAGGCAGGATGTGGAATGACAGGATCACTCCTGCATCGCTGTTGGGAATAGAAGATAATAGAGCTAAATCTTGAAAACAGTTAACAGTTTCTTTTCCTTTTCAAAGCCTTGAGTTAAATTCGAGTTAACATGAAATGCAATGCCAATTTCGGGTGCACACTAGAGTGACTCAACACTTCCACACAGATTCTTTGAAAACTAGACTTGCTACCACCATATGACCCAGTCATGGCACTATGGCATTTATCTTAGAGGAATCAAAACTTACGTTTGTTCAAAAGCCTGTACATGAACGTATCTGTGTCCTTATGAAAGCAGTGGGGCTGCCAAGGGGGTGGAAGGGACTGGAGTGGTTGGATATTGACACTTGACAGGGCTGCTGTAAGTGATAAACTCCTCTTGCATCTTTGAAGGCCCCTTCCCACTAATGGTGGTCCTGCGGACGAGGAGAAAAGGAATGTCAATGATTTCAACAACTTTAAACCTGCCAAGCATTAGAACACCATCTCTTCTATGCTAGTTCATTCTCCTATTAATCCTCAGTATCCCAAAGCAGACAGGAGGCATCTGGTCCAAGAGGGGTTGTGGGCAGCATCCCTTCCACAGGCCATCTCCCCTCTAGCCCAGAAGTCCAATGACCAGGTCCTAGGCTTTCAACTCATCTAATTTCTGTGCCTTCTCTAGGGACACCAGGGAACTTCTGGCTCTTTCTCTGCCTTCTAGGAGGCTCTACGGGGCTGGGTCTAGTGCTCTCAGCCGACTTGTACCACACTGCCAGTTGTCTCCTCCTGCATTTGCCAAATATCGGCATGGGAGTATCAAGTGAGTGAATTCCTCTCAGAGAGATACATGGTGAACAGAACAGAGGTCCTCTTTCTTACATGGTTTACCCTAATCTCTCAGGAGTTTCTACCATATCTTGATTTCCCTGGAATTTCAACCCCAGCAGAGAAGCCAAAAATGTGATCTTA
>NW_026753682.1:0-1333 GCF_022355385.1 Mustela nigripes
TCTAAAATCAGTCTTCTAATGCTGTCATGGTTCTTTCCCTTCCCCCATTAGCACAATCCACCCCCATTGCTCAGGCACGGGGAGTGTGTTAGGGTTGGGGGAAGAGGATGGGGTCTGCCTCCTGTGTACTGTGTCTTCCAACCATCTGGTACAAGATCCAGGGGGTACCAGGAATTCATAAGTACCACAATTGTCATCCCAGTTACAGACTGGGTCCCTCTGTCCATCATCTCTATCATTTCAATAAGAAACTGAGAGGAAAATGAGGGGGGAAACCACATAGACACATATGTGTTTAATTCACCATTTTGAATTGGGAAGCCAAGGTTGAACTTCAAAAAGAAGTTCACTGTTTATCACTTGGATTTAATAAGTTTTAAATTATAACAATCAATATCTTTGTACTCAAGTTTTCAGGCAATGATTTTACTAGGTCACATCTGTTATTTCTGTTTTCACTAAGTTTATCAAAAATGGCTTTTCAGGGGCACCTGGGTGGCTCAGTGGGTTGGAGCCTCTGCCTTCGGCTCAGGTCAAGATCCCAGAGTCCTGGGATCGAGCCCCACATCGGGGTCTCTGCTCAGCGGGGAGCCTGCTTCCCCTCTCTCTGCCTGCCTCTCTGCCTGCTCGTGATCTTTGTCTGTCAAATAAATAAAATCTTTTTTAAAAAATGGCTTTTCAATTATTTATAAGATGTAGTCACCACATTCTCTGCTTAATCAAATGAGGTATTCAATAAGCTTCTCATTCCAGGGCTTTCCACTAAAAAGATTTTGTGTGTGCAAAATGATACAGAGAAGAAACTGAATTTAAAAGAGAAGAGTTTGTCATTCATAAAAGCACACTAGGGAAAGTGAATCTCTTTGTAACATTCAAAGCACCATTTCCATACTTCTGCCTTTGTAATATCTTCTTGAGCCCGTCTTGGAATCTTACCAAGGTTTAATCTGATTGTAACCGTTGCCAAGGTAATATTCTCTCAATCAAATGTTCAAGTCTATTTCAGCATCTCTTTATATAATTAACAATTCCTTGCAGCTATCCAGAATTCTCAGCCCAATTTTTTAAAAAGTGGCTTGCGTGGCCACACACACATACACATACACTAGGCCCTGTGAGCTGGAGGAGCTTAGGTTCACAGGCCTTATCAGCCATGAAGAACCCTTTGGTACATGCCATGGTTCTTCCTTCCTTACCATGTAGCAAAGCTGGCCCCACTACAGTTACAGGGGCAATGAGCTGGTTTGGAATAGTGTGTGTGTGTGTGTGTGTGTGACTCTGTGTGTGTGTGAGTGTGTGTGTTAGAGGTGGCCTGCATGAATTTTCTTTCCCA
>NW_026753683.1:0-1333 GCF_022355385.1 Mustela nigripes
ATTTTCCTAATTATTTTATTCCCTCACTTTTGCTTTATGCTTGAGTTTCTATCACCTGTGCTCTGAGCTATCTGGAGTTTAGATAAGGTTCTATTAACCACAGTCAAACAATCAAGTAAAAGCACTCAGCCTCTATACTTAATTTCATTTGTTTAGGTAGTATAATTTTATGTTTTAATTGAGTATAATGGGTATTTGGTAAACTGGATTTTTTAAAATAGGGGAAATCTAGCATGCACACAGTAAGTATAAATATGTAAATTAACAAAGTCTGAGTTTAACAGTGCCTGCACCCCGAAACAATGTCAAATCATTTTATCAAGTTTGGAATTTTTTTTAATATTACATCTTAGTAAGACTATATTTTAATAATAGGGTTAGAAATTTAGAATGGTAGGATTTCCATATTATTGGGCAAATAAACTAAATGATTACAAATATCTAGCTAACTAGAATTCATTCCTTACTATAGCTCTTTTGTGTATGGAACGGTATCTTTTGCTTAGTTAATTTAAATATTTCACTACATGGTAACTTATAGACTCAGAAAATTATTGTTTATTAAGTTTTTTTTAACATATATAGAGGGGTAGATAATTGGAATTATCAATGATACAGAAAACAGTAATTAGACCCTATTAAGTTTGAAGATATGAAGGTGGAAGTGAGAAATGTCTACACTTTGTCTCATCAGCAGTTGCAATCCTCTATTTCCTGTGAAAATATGTATATATCACTTAACTTTGTACTTTAGCCTAAAGTTTGTAATAAATATCTCAATGTATTAAAATTCAATGTATCTATACCATGTAAGGAAAACTGTTACATTATAAATTGCATTGGAAATATAATTATTGGGAAATATTTTAATAAACTAGAAACAACAACCAAGATAAAACAAATATTTTAATTATAAAAATAAAAATAAAAAACTATTACCACTATCATAAAAAATATAAATTCTATAACTTTTCACTGGCAACTCAACACAGGACCCACTTAAGTCTGTATACATACAGACAGGTAGTATATAGCAGTCTAGAAACTCCAGATTTCCATTCAAAGTAATCTGAAATGCTATTCCATAGTAAGATGTCATAATAATAGATCTGACAAAATTTTTCTCAGTCTGTTTCAACAGACGTTGTAAAAGAGCCATTTTTAGTTTTATAGCTGCCAAAATCTGTGGAGGGAAAAACGGTTCAAATAATTTTATGATCATGGCCTAAGAAAAAGAAAAAAATATATATAACAGAGACAGTATTGATTTGGCACTAAGTTACTCTCAAATATTCATTGAACTTGACAAAATTTGCCAGTGTTGGAGTTAATA
>NW_026753684.1:0-1333 GCF_022355385.1 Mustela nigripes
TCCCGGAACTCGCAGAAACAGCCCCATGGAGAAACGGGCAGTCAGATGCCGTCTTCCACCAAGATGTGGCAGCGATGTGGGTGGCAGGGAGTGTGCCGAGGATGGATTGGGGACTGTCCCCCACAGTTCCCCATCCCAGTGCACGGGCCATGTACAGGGATCCTGTCGCCTCCTCTCTCCTGTGGTGAAGGCACTGGCCTAGACCCCGAGTCTGCCTGAGAGCCAGAAAAAAAGCAAAGCCTTACATACCCCAGGAGATGGTAATAGGCATAGAGTGCCATGCTAGGCCACGCACGCTGCTGCAGGGTTGTGACTGTGTCTGCTTAGATCTGCTTAGCAAGGTGAACCCCAGGCGCAAACTTGGAGCGCGGGAAAGCAAGGCCCAAGAGGCACCAGCTCTCCCGCGGCTTTTCTTCCCTGCCGCGACAGAGGGAACCACCAAAGCCTTGCTGAGGAAGCAGCAGCGAATTGCGGTTTGCGCCAAGCTGAAAACCTCTGGGAAAGCATTGCAGTCGCTGGGAAATCAGAGTCGGTTCTGCGGGCTCTTCTGCTGCTTGCCTGTGCCCAGTATCGCGGTGGGAGATACCCGCATACAGCGAAAGCCTCTTTGCCCGGGCATCTCCTCTGGGAAAGCACAGCATTCGTTGGGAAATCAGAATCGGATGTGTGTGATGCTGCAGCTGAATGCCTGAGCTAGTCTCCGCAGCTTGGTGGAAGATACCCGCATGGAGCGAAATCCTCTTTGCCCTAGCACCCGTCTGCCTGAGAGAGAAGCGCGCTTGAGCCTATGTAAAGAGCCTTAAGGAAAGGGTCACGTCTTTCACTGCGCTCCCCAGGAGCATGTCTGTGGATGGTGCAGCACAGTGCCCAGGGAGAAGAGCAGGAGCCGTTGGCCTTCTGGTCTGGAAACGGTTGTGAAGCAGGAGAGCCGGCCCTGGCAGGCACAGCAGCCAGTGGCAATACACGTGTCACTTGGCTCCCTGTGCAGAGAGACGGAAGCCTGGCTGCTCCGGAGAGAGGAGGGTATGAGTAGGGCAGGGCGCGTGCTCCACTATAGGAAGGAGTCTGGGCAGAAAGCATGCCTGTCCTGAGCCTCTGGGCCCAAGGAGACAGCAGCGCTTTGGCCACCTGTCCCTGGGGCAGACATGCGCTAGCCACCAGGCGCCTACGCTGAACTCGCAGAAACAGCTCCCTGAAATAACGGGGAGTCAGACGCCGTCTTCCTCCAGGATGTGGAAGCTTGGAGGAGGCACGGGATTTAAGGGGAAGAGGTGGGGACAGTCCCTCAAAGCTCCCTTTTCAGTGCACGGGCGGTGTGCAGGGATCCTGTCAC
>NW_026753685.1:0-1333 GCF_022355385.1 Mustela nigripes
ATTCCAAGGACGAGTAGATTTCTGTAGATAACCAAGAGCATATTGTTTATCCAGTAACAATTTTGCTGCCTCTAACTTCTCTTTAGATAAGGGCCATTGATCACACAGGAGTAGAGGCATACCATGTGGTCTAGTCAATGGCCCTTCTGAAAACCCATACCATGTCTATCACTTTTTGGTGTTATTGATAGAGGTTCAATAGGGCCTTGTAAAGTCTTTCCAAGGCCTTTGCCTTTTTCATACTCCGTTCTGTGCATCATTTGAATAACTTCAGGAGATTGTGATTCTTTAGGAATGGGAGGTGTCTCTAACTCTAGTCCCATATCAAATAGTATATCTCTGCCCCAAAGGTTCAAATCTATATCTAATATAAAAGGTTGAAAATTTCCATGATGGCCTTCAGAAGTTTGCCAAGTGAGTGGTTAGAGCTAATTTTTTGAGCTGATGCATTACCTACTCCCTTTATGTGAGTGGTAGTGCTTTTGAAGGGCAATTGAGAGGACCAATCCTTGAGTGCTATGACTGACATATCAGCTCCGGTATCAATCAAGCCCTGAAATGGATGACCATGGATATATATGGTCAAAAATGGTTTATCAGAGGTAATAATTCTCATCCAATAGGCATCTGTTTAGCCAAATCCTTGTTCCCCTCGTTGAGATTTCAAATTTGGTTCTGTGATTGTACTCTAAATAACAAGATTAATTGTGCTATAGATATTTTAGGTTGCAAGGCCATGATCCCAGAAGAGAGGGAAATCATTATTTTAATTTCTCCTGTGTAATACTCATCTATAAATCCAGGATGAAAATTTAACCCCTTCATAGTCCAGCTGGAATTGCTTAATAAAAGTCCCCAAATTCCTTTTGGCAAGGGGCCCCATATTCCAGTAGTGATTGCTTTAGAGGGTTCCCCAGCCTCAAGGTAAACAGCAACATGTGGGGCTAAGTCGAGTCCAGCACTGGAGGGGGTACCTCAGAATAATTTGTTGGCTCTGGGCAAGTCTGCACTGTTTGCTTGGGGAATTGTGGTAGGAGGGATTCTATTGTTTGGTGGGGCAGCAGTGGGCCCCTTTTGATGTTTCACTGAAGGGGTTGGCCAAATTTATCTGTTTTGGATAGACAGTCATTTGCCCAATGATATCCTTACTGGCAATGGGGACATAGAGATTGAGGCTTACTCTTTTGATTATTGGGAGGAGTAGGAAAACCTTTACTTTGCCTTTGTTTAGATAATTGGGGGCATTGAACATGAAAGTGTCCCAAATTTCCACATTGAAAACATGATCGATTATTAAATTGTCCTCCCTTAGATTTAATAAGGTGTTGCTGCA
>NW_026753686.1:0-383 GCF_022355385.1 Mustela nigripes
CTCTGGAATCCCTCATTTGCTGGGTCACCTGAGGTTGAAAAACAAAACAAAACAAATCAATAACAACAGAACAACGGACTTCTTCCATCCCACGGAATGACCCCAAACTCTTTGGACGGGGACAAACCCCCAGAGAGTAAGACTCGTCCATTTCCCATGAAGTCACCCGGAAGGTTCACGACCATGAGTGACACGATAACCAGAGATAAATACTTGAGCAGGAGCCTCACAGTCGCCCTATTTTCATATCCCGAAGAGTTCTCCTCATGGTCTGTAGATCAGTCCTGCCATACCTATGACCCGAAACATAAGCCGAGTTTGTGTTTTCAAACAACTGTCCAAACAGCCCTGGCCTACACACCCTACAGGCCTAGGCCCCTGGA
>NW_026753686.1:483-1333 GCF_022355385.1 Mustela nigripes
CCTGGGCACTAATGCACTGTCTGACAACCTGAGCCCGGACGTCGTGACCAACACCCAGACAGCTGACCACACACTGAGCACATCAGACCCGAGATGGCCTTAGGTCATCATCTCTTCCCTACCTCAGTTTTCAGTCTTCAAAATCTAGACCTTATCAACAATCACTGCCCAGGGGTGACTATGATGCAGAAATCAGAACACTTCCTTACCCAAGGCAAGAAACCATGTGGTTGGCATGTTGTCCAACGTTAAGGGTAGGACAGAAACCAGCTTTCACCCTGACGCCCCGCCCATTCTTGAGTGCGGGGAGTGCATAAACACGCATTGTGACCCTCAGTGTGAGTCCTGTCCTCTAGTAGGTCCTCTCAGTGGCTGGACCTTTAGATGTCATAATGGGCTTGACATGTCCCTAGGCCCCAATTTTTAACCAGATTTCTGGTTGTCCAATCGCCCCTCCCAGGGCTCTACTCTGGAATCCCTCATTTGCTGGGTCACCTGAGGTTGAAAAACAAAACAAAACAAATCAATAACAACAGAACAACGGACTTCTTCCATCCCACGGAATGACCCCAAACTCTTTGGACGGGGACAAACCCCCAGAGAGTAAGACTCGTCCATTTCCCATGAAGTCACCCGGAAGGTTCACGACCATGAGTGACACGATAACCAGAGATAAATACTTGAGCAGGAGCCTCACAGTCGCCCTATTTTCATATCCCGAAGAGTTCTCCTCATGGTCTGTAGATCAGTCCTGCCATACCTATGACCCGAAACATAAGCCGAGTTTGTGTTTTCAAACAACTGTCCAAACAGCCCTGGCCTACACACCCTACAGGCCTAGGCCCCTGGA
>NW_026753687.1:0-1333 GCF_022355385.1 Mustela nigripes
GCCCAGCCTGTCCTGACCCTGGCCTCGGTCTGCAATGTCTGCGGTCTTGTCCTCCTGTCTCCCCGCTGCAAAGCCCTCACCCCTCAGTCTTCTCACACTCATCCTTCCTTGGGAGGCCCCAGCCGTGGATCCCGCTCAGCGTGCCCGCGCTTCCGCTAGAGCTGACTCGACACCCTGGTGGCGCGTGTGCCCGGGGCCCGTGAGTGACAGTCGTCGCCCGGTGACTGCGTGAGACCGTGTACAATGCTGTGTTATTTTCGGAGATGTCCTGTGTCACCCCAACTGCTTCATGAAGCAGGTGGCCCTGCGCAGGTGACGCTGAGGCTTTGCTTCCTGAGGCTGAGCCAGAGAGGGCGTGTGTTCCTGTCAGCCATCCTCAGAGCCTGCTGGGACCCTGGTGTCTGCAGTCGGGCCATTGGAGCAGAGGAGAGACTTGCAGATCATGGCAGTCATCACCAGGACGCTCCCCACACTCACCCCCAATACCCCCAGATTCAAATGAGGACTTTGAAAGCAGCCGTACAGAAGGGGCTTCAGGTTCCCAGGCAGTAGACTGTGCAGAGGCTTGGCTGCCTTAGTAGAGGTAGAAGGAGGAGCACCCCTAAAAGATCCCATCTGGATGAGCGAGGGAGGGTCAGTGGAGCACAGAGGAGGCTGAAGTGAGCTGGAGCCTGGACGACCTCATGAACTGGGTGCTCTTGGCCCAAGTCCCAGGACTGGAGCCCGTGGAGCACTCCAAGATGGAAGCAGGGACCTTCCTTTGCCAACAGGACCTTCCCATGTTCCTTGTTGTGGGGAACTGATAGATCCAGCTCTAAGGGGTAGAGCGGTGTAGCAGCGAGGACATGCCCCAGGCCTTCAACCCATTTCCTTGGAGTCATTCCTAGAATGCAGCTCTTTATCCATAACCTCCTATGCGGGCACATGCCACCCAGGTCCTGAGCTGTCCTAACCAGGGCAAGGCAAATCAGACAGGAGCTCCCCAGCCCGAGGACTCTCAGTCATTGTGTTTCTGTTCTGAGGAGCTGATGTTTTCCTCCGGGTGTAGCTAAACTTCCTTTGCATGCTGGTTTTCTTGCAAGGAGTTGTGTTCCTCCTGTCTCTTGCCAGACCTTCCCTCTGGCAGACACCACTGCAGATGTCTTAAAGCCCTTCTTGGGCAAATAGTGTTTGCAGACCTACATATGGCATCATATGCTCTAATCCAGTGAAGACATGTGTGAGGCCATGTTCAGGCAGTGGTGCAGGGCTTGAGAAAAGGAGTGGATTCTGGAGATGTTTATGAGACGGAAGAACCCAGACTTGTGTATGATAATATGCTTGGGAGTTAAAG
>NW_026753688.1:0-1332 GCF_022355385.1 Mustela nigripes
GGAGTTGGTGTTGCCCTGGGGTAGTCAGAATTTTCTCCAAAATGGGCATACATCAGGACTGGGGAGGTGTTAGCAAAATGGTTCTTCAGAGGCAGGACTGGGGAGGAAGTTTTGTTTTAAAACCAATGAAAGACCTTCACAGTAAGATATGTCTCAGTGGCACTTTACTATGTTCCTGGCATAAAAAGCTCTCAGATCCCAAAACACCCCTGTTACAATAACTCAATGTTATCTTCTTTTGGGGGCCAACACTTTCACTTTTTCCCTTTAAGTTTTACTTCAATCCCACCTATCCTTGAACTCTTTTTCTCTCTGCGTTAATGGCTTTCTCACCATATTTGGTAAGAGTATGGAGAGTATAAAGCTATCAGAAAAATGGAAGAAAAGATGTATTACTGTATATAATAACAATGACATAATAATCCCACAATGTTATGCAGGACTTTATGCATTTTATATACTTTATAAAATGAACTTTATACACAACAACTATAGTAATTACTTTAGGTGTTATGATGTTACAACACTCTGTTGTGGGTAAGAAAAATGGTGGAGGAAAAAAATCCTTTGTTTTGCAACCCTGGACTCTCTTCCTATTCACAATTCTTAGCTTTTCAAAAGAAAGCAAACATTACTGTTGTTTGGAGGACAATGCAAGTTGTGACATTTAAAGAGTCCCTGAGTTCCTGTGGTGGCTGAGCTGGGTCAGTGAAGCAGTTCCGTTGTAAGGGAACTGTGATGTATTGACCCTGTGCTAGACTCGTCCTGTATGTAACATTCTTCAGTCCCTGACAACCCCATGAGAAAGACTGGGATCGAGCCCCATATTGGGCTCTCTGCTCATTGGGGAGCCTGTTTCCCTCTCTCTCTCTGCCTGCCTCTCTGCCTACTTGCGATCTCTGTCTATAAATAAATAGATAATATCTTTAAAAAAAAAAAAAAACTTGAAACAGTTCTGCCTAAAACTTGAGTGTGGTTCTGTTACATACCATGTGGAGTTGATGTAAACTCTGGTTTGAGCCCTGCCTGAGGAGAAAAGAGAAGAAGAAGCCAGGATGGCTGAGTTTTCCTCCTGAGGCAGCTGCTCTTTTTTCCCTCTTTTCCAATAAATACCATTTCTGAAGTGATCCATACTGGTAGTTTGAATGTTGTGGAGGTGGAGGATGGTAGACCAGAAGGTCAATGGTCTACAACTATGAGGACTGACTCCTGCTAAGCAGGAAGCTTCATTTTGGGAATGAAAAGGACTAGGAGACAGAAAGAAGACACCAATGGTCACTCTGGAGAGAGGTCCCCTGGTCCACCATGGCTGCTAGGCATTTCCTTACAGTC
>NW_026753689.1:0-1332 GCF_022355385.1 Mustela nigripes
GGCAGGACCTGGAGGGCCTTGGGACTGGGGGGCAGGGAGGGAGAGCTCTGGGAAGGACTGGAGGCAGGGAGGCTGAGGTGAGGCTGGGGGGAGGGAGGGAGAGGAGGCCTGAGGGCACAGGCAGGGGGAGGGCATGGGCTGGAGAGTCCCAGCACAGGACAGTGGGGCTGGATACTCACAAGCCTCCAGGAGAGAGAGGAGGGAAGGGGCAAGGTCTGGGGGTGACCCGGGGACCCATGGGGCCATCCCCGAGATGGCAACCGGGCAGGAGGGACGATTCTGGGGAGCCCCTCGGGTCCCGCCCCAGCTGGAGATGGGGTATGTCTGAGTCGCCTGGGAGGGGCCCAGAGGAGATGGTGGGGGCCCTCATGAGGGGCATCCTTCTGGGTAGACGGGTTCCAGAAGCTCATGGAGAAGAAAGCTGGAGGCGCCATTAGGACCCCTTAGGGGCCTACACACAGTCAGGTCTAGACGTGTCGACCGGGTGAGGGTTATTTACCCCCATTTTTCGGATAGAGAAACTGAGGCTCAAGGGGGCACTGAGCAAGAAGCGCTGGGGATTTGCTGGCCCCTGGATGTGGGGGAGCAGAGAGGAGGGAGGCTCCCAGGTGCCCAGGTCAGGGGTGAGGCCCCCCCAGAGGTGGGAGCCCAGGAGGGGAGCCCGTTGAGCTCTGGAGGGAGAAACTGCAGAGCCCAGAGGCCAGGAGAGCGGGAGACGAGAAGGCTGAGAGGCGGATGCTGGGGCCTTCCTCCAGCTGGCCTGGGACAGCCTGGTGAGCGCCCTCAGCCCCAGAGCCCCAGAGCCCCTGCAGGCTTGTCTTGTCCACATCACACAGCCATCAGAAGTCAAGTCTCTGTGCCCTGGCTCCTGGCCGAGGGAGGGGCAGGCAGGGGAGGGGCCCAAAGGCTACAGCCTGGGCTGGCTGGAGGGGCCCAGAGGGCCAGTGCGGACACCCGCCTGGCAGAGGGGAAGATACTGGGGCAGCGAGGTCACCTAAGCAGCTGGCTGTGTGATCCTGGGCAGCCCGCCTGCCCTCTCTGAGCCTCCACTCGCTCATCTGGAAACGGAGCCTCGGGGAAGGGGTATCACCAAGGCTGCTGAGGACAGGAGGGACCGCAGACCTCGGGGGTCAGACCCATCGGGTTCGGATCCGCTTCAGGCTGCGTGACCCCGGTCACGCAGACACTTTCACTCTCAGCCTCAGTTTCCCCATCCGGAAAGCGGGTGTGATAAAAGCGTCTGACTCATCCCCGGGAACAAAGGGGTCCCGCTCAGGAGGTGAGGAGCAACGTGCCCTAATGTCTCCCATGAGGGCTGCCCGGGGGGGGGGG
>NW_026753690.1:0-120 GCF_022355385.1 Mustela nigripes
ATTCCAATTGTCTCCTAGCAACAAGACAAGTTAGATCTGCTGGATCTAGCAGAGCAACCGAATATGCTGAGTTGAATTGGATTCTCCCGTTCATGTGTCCTAATATGATTTTGTGTCTAT
>NW_026753690.1:220-1332 GCF_022355385.1 Mustela nigripes
GCGAGATCCAGCAGATCTAACTTGTCTTGTTGCTAGGAGACCTTGGAATGAAGCGGTGGCACTGGGGCCCTGAAGGTTTCTCCTAAAAAGAGGCTTTGACACACCTCCCACGTGGAAGTTTCCCTTGTGTAGATGAGATTTGTTCTGATGGGTGAGTCAAGAAACAGCCATATGCTGGTACTGAAATCCAGGCCTCTGAGGAAGATGCATGGAAACCAAAGGAATGGATCCGATTAGGGCCTAGGGGCCTGTTCATTCCTTTTTAACTCTGGGGATATCAGTCTACGAGTCTGAGTGCAGGTAGGGTCTCAGATGGGCTCAGATTGCTCTTGTTTGTCCTGGGAAGCCACCACTATTGGGATGGCCTCAGGGACTTTGGAGGTTTATTCTATTTGTAGGGTTGTGGCCATTGGAATGGGCACACAGAATTCCCTTGGAGAGGGCAAGTAGAGTCCTCAGGTTGGCTCCAGGGGCCTGAGCCTGTAGGGTGTGTAGGCCTGGGCTGTATGGGCAGTTGTCTGAAAACAGAAACTCGGATTATGTTTCGGGTCATAGGTATGGCAGGACTGAACTACAGACAGTGAGGAGAACACTTCGGGATATGAAAAATGGGTGAGTGTGAGGCTCTTGCTCAAGTTTTTATCTCTGGATATCGTGCCATTCATGGTCATGACATATCCGGGTGACTTCATGGGAAAAGGACGAGTCGTACTCTCTGGTTCTTTGGCCCTGTCCAAAGAGTTTGGGGTCATTCTGTGGGATGTGAGAAGTCCGTTTTTTGTTGTTGTTGTTGTTGTTTTGTTTTGTTTTTCAAACTCCACCAAATGAGGGATTCCAGAGTAGAGCCCTGGGGAGGGGCGATTGGACAACCAGAAATATGGTTTAAATTTGGGGCCTAGGGACATGTCAAGCCACTATGGCATCTAATGGTCTAGCCACTGAGAGGACATACTAGAGGACAGGACTCACGCTGAGGGTCACAATGCGTGTTTATGCCCTCATCGCACTCAAGAATGGGCGGGGCCTCAGGGTGAATGCTGGTTTCCCCTACACTGAACGTTGGATAACATGCCAACCATGAGGTTTCTTGCCATGGGTAAGGAAGAGTTCTG
>NW_026753691.1:0-1332 GCF_022355385.1 Mustela nigripes
TAATTGGTCTGCTTCTGTGTTTCCAGGTACCCCCTTATGTCCTGGTATCCATCCTATATACCAATTGTCCTTTTTCATAACTAATGAAATTATATCCTTCCATAAACTATTTTCTATAGTTTCTGGGTTTGGTCTAGCCCTTAAAATGGAGAAGCAGTACTTGCTATCTGTGATGATGTTAACTTGCGGACCTGAATCTTGAAAGGCCATTTTTATTGCATATTTTTCCGCTTGCTGACTTGATCCTACTATATGTTCTATTCTATTTTTTCCTGTGGATGTAACATACCCTGCCTTTGTTTGTTGTTCCTTTCTCCCTCCATCTGTATAGAAGACTTCCACATATTCTAAAGGATCATCACTTTGGTTTGCTAGGACTTCCTTAAACATTAAATCTGCATTTATTAGTTTGACATGGGGAAACCAGCGAAGATAATTTTGTTGGCTGTACCAATTTTCTAAGGTCCTTTTTTCCATGAGGAGTAGAATAATGGGTTCTACCCCTAATCTGATTTTGCATTCTGTGCAAATATTCTGAATAGCTATGGCCAATTTATCTAGGATAGATTTCCCAATATCCCTCTTTAATGATCATCTTCCAACCCATAGCATTTGTTTTTTCCCTTGCTCTTCCTATATATTCCATAATTTATTTCCTGAGAATCCTTAACAATCTTGCAATAAACCTCTTTTTCTGATATGTAGTAATGATATCCTTGATTTTCTGTTATTTTTTGTTGGGCATATTTTACTTCCTCTAAAGCTTCTGTTGTCCATTCCTTATGGGAGTCTAATTGCATATTGCCTCTCATTAACTTACATAAGTTTTTTATCTTTAGTCCTGGTATTGTGGAGCTAGCCCAACTGATCTTCCCTAATATCTTCTGCAGTTGGTTTAAAGTTGGTTTTTCTGGGATTTCCAATTCCCATTTCTGCAATTTCCAGGTTTTAGGTTCTAATTCATACCCCATCCAATCATATGGGGGAGTTTCCTGTAGTTTCTCCTCTGGGGTTTCAAACCCCCATTTAAGTAGCATGTCTCTAAGATTTTGCACTACCTTTTGATGCTCCTTTTTGCTTAAATCTGATCCTATTAGTAAACCATCCATGTATTGGTATAATAATATCTCAGGATGTTGTTCTCTCCAGGGCAAGAGAATATCTCTAAGGGTGCCTTGATAGATAGCAGGGCTGTGACTCCAGCCTTGTGGGAGACAGCACCATTGGAACCTTCTGGCTGGTCCTTGATTGTTTAAGGAGGGTAGGGTGAATGCCAGGTAAGGCATAAAATCAGGATCCAATGGGATAGTAAAGTAGGCATCTGCTATATCT
>NW_026753692.1:0-1332 GCF_022355385.1 Mustela nigripes
GAAGTGGTGAGGTATGGTTTTCATTTTGTATATATTTTGATGGTGAATATTCTGGTGAACAGGATGGGGTATGTGCAATGTTGACAATATCAACATTTATTTTACCTGCACAAACAGAAGGGTGGAGTCTTCATTCCCTGATATGGAGAGAACTCTGAGTTCAAAGGTTCTTTCTGATTAAATGGCATAGCGATGATGAGGATTTAGTCAGACAGTGAAAGAGAGCAGTAAGCATAGTGTTAAGCGGTAAGACATTATAATACATTTGAACATCAAAAAACGTTCTGTTGGATCATCTGTTTATGTGAGTAAATAAATAAATAAAGCTTCCTGGGGTTCTGATAGAGGTAAAGAAGACTGCTATATGATCCAAAGGGGCACATGCACCAAATGTTTATAGCAGTAATGTCCACAATAGCCAAACTATGGAAAGAACCTAGATGTCCATCAACAAAAGAATGGTGTATATATACATATACAATGGAATACTATTCAGCCATCAAAAGAAATGAAATCTTGCCATTTGCATTGACATGGATGGAACTGGAGGGTATTATGCTTAGCAAAATAAGTCAACCATGGAAAGACACTATCATATGATCTCCCTGATATGAGGAAATGGAGGTGCAATGTGGGGGGTTTGGGTGACAGGAAAAGAGTACATGAAACAAGATGGGATTGGAAGGGAGACAAACCATAAGAGACTCTTAATCTCACAAAACAAACTGAGAGTTGCCGGGGGGTGAGGAGGGTAGGGAGAGGGTGGTGGGGTTATGAACATTGGGGAGGGTATGTGCTGTGGTGAGTGCTGTGAAGTGTGTAAACTTGGCGATTCACAGACCTATACCCCTGGGGCTAATAATACATTATATGTTAATTAAAAAGAAGAAGAAGAAGACTACTATAAATCAAATGCTATGGTTTTCAGCAAATAGTGTTTTCAGGCATATTTTATTAAAGTAACCAAGTAAAATGATGGTCGAAAATTGGAATAACAGAAAACACAAAAATCAGAGATTTTAAAAAGAGATATGGGACAGTGTAGAGAATATAGTCAATGATATTATAATGGTGTTATATGGTGACAGATGGTGGCTATATTTGTAGTGATCATAGAATAATGTATGGAGATATTGAAAACCTGAAACCAATGTAACACTGAATATCAACTACACTCAAATAAAAAAAATAGTAAAAAGAAAACATTTTAATTTAAAAAGATAAAAAGAGGGACAAGAATTTGAAAAGTGAATTTCAAAAAGAGTAAAGATGAGGCTACAACATACTCTGAACCTTGAGGAAAACACCATTTTGAAAATTCTTGTCCCTCTT
>NW_026753693.1:0-1332 GCF_022355385.1 Mustela nigripes
GGTTGTTTTTCTGTTTCCAGAATTGCTGTTTTTCTTCTCTTCGATCTGCCGATGGATTTTCAGGTGTTTGCAATCTTTAGATAAGCTATCTAGCTGATCTCCGGCTAGCTGAAGCAGTCTCAGCTTGCTACTTCTCCGCCATCTTGACTCCTCCCCTCCTGAATTATTTTATTTTATACCTGGAATATACCCACTGATTTTTCATATGATGAAAGTATTGCCTATTGAATTATTGAACCGAGTGCCCAGGAAACTGGAATAATGTAAAACCTTCCAATATAGGAATTTTGAGTCACTGAGAGAGTTTTCCAGAATACTGAAAAAGAACTGAGCTGGGACCACAGTGTTTCCCCACTCAATAAGTTGGGGTCTGGAGAATAGAAAATCTTTCTCCTATTTTGAAAATGAATTAGAGATAATGAATATACTTATTATAATCAATTTTATATGCTAACTAATCATGTACAAGAAAGAATATATTTTATAATGTATATCATAGTGTATATATATTATATTTAGAACAAGAAAAATATTTCTTGTTTGTTTTCTTGATAACAGCCATCTTATAAGGTGATCAATCATTATGATTCTATTTATACTTCCTTGTTGATTACTGGTATTAAGCATCTTTTCATACACTTCTTGGTCAGTTATAGATCTTTGGAGAAATGTATTCAGTTCCCTTGTCCACTTATTTAGCTAGCTAGCTAGCTTGCTACTAATTTGTAGGAGTTCCTCAAATATTTTAGAAATACACTCCTTATCAAATACATAATTTACAAATATGCTTTCTCACTCTGCAGGTTACCTTTTCCCTTTGTTGGCTGTTTCCCATGCAGAAGCCTATTACTCTGCTGTCATCTCACTTCTTTATTTTTGCCTGTGCTTTCACCTTCCTAACCATTAAATCATTGCCAAAGATCCATGTTTGTCAACTTCCACCCTGTTTTTCTTAGTAGTTTTATAGTTTTGGGTTTTATGTTTAGGTCTTTAATCATTTTTAGTTAATTTTCATACAGATGGCATCTTAACATTGACCAGACAAACCAAAGGGAATTTAAGTGATGACTTATGGTATTAAAATCAAATTTCAATCTGTAATTACCAGCCCCAAATATAATATAGACAATTAAGTCTGTCTCAGATATTAATAATACCACCATCACCACCCAATGAAAAAATCCAGGGTCATTAGACTGAAACTACAAAAATATAAGCTATTTGTTTAGAAAGTATAGAATACCAGACAGAAGTTTTTATATCCTATTTTTAAAAGATGGGGGAGCCATGGAAATGGAATAAATATACATAAAAAGGTGAAATTATTTTTTC
>NW_026753694.1:0-1332 GCF_022355385.1 Mustela nigripes
CCTAGACAGTGAGAGAGAAGCACACTGACTTCACCTTAGAACCCTTCTGAGGGCGGTGCTTGGCGGGGATAGGGGGGTGTGAGGGGGTTGGGGGTGGATAATGGGACCTCTGAGGGTGTGGCCAAAGGGCAGGGACCTTTGGGAAGGGGCTTTCTGGGGGAGGGGCCCTTCTGGGAGCAAAGCCCTGGGTGGGGGCATTCCCTCTGGGGGCAGGGCTGGGAGCAACCCCAGAAACCTGGCCCACAGAGAAGCTGGTCCTGTCTCTCCCTCTGCCCTTTTTCCCCAGGGACCCCTAGGCTTTGGAGACTAAAATCAAAATTAAAGCCATATGTTTAAATGGTTCATACTGTGGCTGGGTAGTGTTTTTAACATATTAATTCACTGTTTTTTCTCAGTATTTGTCAAACCTTTCCCAACTCAAGGCTTTCTCATAAGCAGCAGCACAAGGCTGGCCCTTCAGTTGGGTCAAGCTGTTTGGTGATTCTCTGTAAAAACCCACCCTCTTGCGCTTCTCAGGATGGCAGTGTTGCATCCTAGGATAAACATAAATGTATATCAAATGTGTTTACAAATTATATTTATATGTATACATTCAATTCTATGTTTACATATATATGTATAAAATAAAAATAAAAATATTGTTTAAAAGGCTGTTTTCCGGGGTGCCGGGTGGCTCGGTGGGTTAAAGCCTCTGCTCAGGTCATGATCCCAGGGTCCTGGGATGGAGCCCCGCACCGGGCTCCCTGCTCAGCGGGGAGCCTGCTTCTCCCTCTCTCTCTCTGCCTGCTTCTCTGCCTACTTGTGATCTCTGTCTGTCAAATTAATAAATAAAATCTTTAAAAAAAAATGCTGTTTTGCGGGGAACCTGGGTGGCTCAGTCCTTAAAGCGTCTTTTTTCCACTCAGATCATGATCTTAGGGTCTTGGGATGGAGGCCCACATTGGGCTCCATGCTCAGCAGGAAGCCTGCTTCTCCCTCTCCCACTCCCCCTGCTTGTATTCCTGCTCTGTCTCTCTGTCAAATAAATAATTTTTAAAAAAGAAATACTTTATTAAAAAATATATGTAAAATGCTATTTTGCCCTCTATCCTGGTAAGATTGAACACATTCCTAACAAGAGATCTTCCTTGACTCCGTGATAAAAATTTAACATTGTCTTAATGAATCCTCACAACATCCGCCCCCCAACCCTTCTCAGATGTTACAATTAAGGTTCAGTGAAGTCCAAACACTGGGCCTGAGGTAATATACCCAGTATGTGGCCTCTTTGCATAGTCTAGCAGCACAAATTGGGGGCGAGGGTGTTTGAGTGTCGTTGGCCAGGATGAAAAA
>NW_026753695.1:0-1332 GCF_022355385.1 Mustela nigripes
ATGTACCAGGTGACTGGTCAGTCCACCGGCTCTTGAAAAACCATTTTTCCATGCACTCGAACGTATTTCAAAGAGAATCAGTCCCCCATGGGGTAGTTTTCCTTGGTAGACAGTTTGTTTCTGTGCTGAGCCAGTCTGCCACCTTCGAACTTCTCTGTGTCAGTTCCTCTCTGGAACCTGTGGCTTCGTTGGCACCCCGGGTAGGCAAATGATGACCTTTTCCATGAGAAGTAAAGGCAGGAGCCCTCTGGACGGTGAATGTATCTACCCTCATGTTCCATAGGTAAAAGAACCGTGTGTGGGTGGGGGGATAAGTCCTTGAGGCTCCTCCCTGTTCTAATTGGGTGAACTGGGAATTTTGAGACAGGAAGCAGGTCCTGTGTGTCCTTGTTTGCAGGGAGCATGCATTCTGATGGACAAAACGGAAAAGGGGAAGAATGAGCAGCTGCTCAGATCTGTTTGTACTGTGCTGGCTGATTAGCTGTGACCTGCAGATGTGGGTCCCATCCTCGGCTCTGCTCTCTGCCTCCTTATGTCTGACTTGGGGCAAATCACTCGCCTCCGGCCTTCTGTTTGCTTGTTAGTATAATGAGGTGGTGCTTATCTATGTGATCTTTGCCAGCTCCTCTGAAAAGACTCTAGTTAATCCTGGCTTGCAGATAAGGAAACTGAGGCCTGAGGTGTGATGACTTCCTTTAAAGCCACACAGCTAGTTGGGGCCAATCACAGGCCAGATCTCCTGACCCCCACACATCAGTCCTTGGAAATCCTACTGTAATATGTTCCTTTCCAGAGGCCACAGGTGGGAACTGAGGGAAGTGGGACAATCAGAACATTAAGAATAGCGTAGAAGATGGGACAATGTCCGCATGCCTTGGCACCTGCATTTCACCAATAGAGCCACCTCTTACCTTAGAAGAAGTTCCCACAGGGCTGGTGATCTGGATGCCTGGCCTGGAGCTTAGCTACAGTAAACAGGATCAGAGGGATGTGATGGCTGTTTGAGGTGGACTTTGTTGATGGTGGCTGGGGATAGCAGCTGACAGAGGAGGAAGAGGGAAGAGTGACAGACAGCAGATAGCCGCAGGCCCGCAGGTCAGCCACTGTTGCCCGGGGTCGCCCATCCCCAGGAGCCGTCTTCGTATCACAGGAGCTGAGTCCTTACCCTGTGGGTTCTTAGTTCGATGTCACGTCTTGATGACAAGATTCCGTTCTCTTCCGCATCAGTTTGAGACAGATATCGTAATGAAATTCTAATTAGCCAAATATGGAATGTAAGCCTGGAACTCATTTTATAGAGAAATTTTCTTATGTGAACTACTTTCCCTGATG
>NW_026753696.1:0-1331 GCF_022355385.1 Mustela nigripes
AAAAACGGACTTCTTCCATCCCACAGAATGACCCCAAACTCTTTGGACGGTGCCAAACCTGAGAAATAGTCTGATCCTCACCCTGACTTCAGATGCACGAGATCTCGATTCATGTCTGTAGATTGTGCCTGCCATGTCCTCACACAGAAACCTAAGCCTAGCTTGTGTCCTAAGACTTCCGTCCTCAGACTAATGGCTCACAAGCCTTCCAGTTTGGCAATCCAGAATTACAATTCAGCACTCTGCTTGCCCTCCAGAAGAAAAACATTGCCCTCTGGGGCTACCCAGAAACCCCAAATGAAGATCAAACTGCAAGCCACATGGCTGTGCCCAAAATATGTAGGCTGATCTGGGCAATAATGCCCTTTCTGACAGAGCCTGAGCCTGGACCCCCTGGGCCCACCCAGACAGCTTGCCGCTCACTGAGCACATAGGACCAGCCATTGCCTTAGGTCGTTCTCTCTTCCCAATTCGGTTTTCAGGATTCAGATCCTATACCTTATCTCCAATCACTGTCCAGGTTTGAAAATGATGCAGAAATCAGAACTCCTTCCCAATGGCAAGAACCTTGTGGTTGGATTGTTGTCCAACGTTCAGTATAGTGGAAACCTGTTTGTCCGATGAGGCGGCGCCATTGCTCGCAGGCCACATAGGTGGCAAACTCACATTGTGACCCACAGCCTTAGCCCAGTCCTCAGGTAAGGCCTCTCAGTGGCTGGATGAAGAGACAGCATATTGGGCTTGCCATACCCATAGGCCCCAATTTTTAACCATAGTTCGTGTTGTCCCTTCATTCTTCCCCAGGGCTCTGCTTTGGAATTCCTCTTTTGGTGGGACACATGATGTAACAACCCTAAAAGGAGTCCTCCATCCAACAGATTGACGAAAAACAATTGGGATTGGTCTAAAAGCACAGAGAGGAAGATTCGTCCATGGCCCATGAGGCCTCCTCGTCCATCCACGGCCATCGCTGAAACAAAATCCAAAGACAAAAGTCTGAGCAAGCGCCTCAGACTCGCACTTTCTTCATATCCTGAAGATGTCTTCTCATGGTTTGTAGATCGGGCCTGCCATTCCTATGTCCCCAAACATAAGCTGAGTTTGTGTTTTCAAACTTCTGTCCTCAAAATCCTGGGACACACACCATCCAGGCTGGGGACCCAGGAGCCACACATTAGGACTGTGCCTACCCAATCCATGGGAATTCTGCCCATTCCATTGTCCAAAATTGTACAAATTAGGTGAACCCTCCAAAGTCCCTGAGGCCATCCCAATAGTATAGGTCGCCCGGGACAAAAAAGGGCAGTCTGACACCAGCTGAGCATCTACCT
>NW_026753697.1:0-1331 GCF_022355385.1 Mustela nigripes
TTTTTATAAGATACTTGAGATTTTCTACATAGACAATAATATTGACTTCAGATAGAGTTTTGTTTTTCCTTTTAAATGACACACCCTCATTGTCTCATGCCCTCTTTCCACCCACCTTCCCTCTGGTAATCACCAGTTTGTTCTCTATATTTGTGAGTCTCTTTTGTTGCGTCTCTTTTATGCTTTGTTTTGTTTCTTAAATTTCACATATGATTGAAATCATAGGATATTTGTCTTTCTTTGACCTATTTCATTTAGTATTATACCCTCTAGATTTATCTGTGTTGTTGCAAATGTTAAGATTTCATTCTTTTCTCTGGCCAAGTACTAGTCTATTAGATATCTATATAATCTCTATCTCTCTCTTTCTATATATATATCTATATATACACCACGTCATTTTATCCAGTCATCTATTGACGGGCTCTTCCATATCTTGCCTACTGTAAATAGTGCTGCAATATAAACGTATCTTTTCAAGTGTTTTCATTTTCTTTGAGTAATTACCCAGTAATGGAATTACTGGAACATATGACAGTTCTATTTTTAAATTTTTGAGGAACCCCCACATTGTTTTCCATAATGGCTGCACCAGTTTTCATCCCCATCATCAGTATACAAGGTTCCTTTTTCTTCACATTATCACCAACTCTTGTTCTTTCTTGTTCTTTTTCTGCAGGCAGAGTCCCAGGCTGGCAGGAGAAGTGGGCGTGGTCACTGGGACAGCCCTCCAAAATGGGTCAGGTGACCTTTCAAACTATGGGGAGGTGAAGGGTTCCTAACATCACAACAGCACGCGGGCCATACCGTAGGCGGATTTTTCTGGACCCATCAGACAACCTGTGCAAGACGTGAGGATGAGTGAAATGCGCTGACTGGAATGGAGGTTGTGTTGTCTTCTAGGGCTTCTGTCCCCAGGGGATATTCAGGCCAGTGGGGTGGGGGCAAAGGGGCAGGTTATTTGGGGCCGATGTGCCTTGCTGCGAAAGCGACCATGTGTTTGAGCAGGAAGGCGGGTCTGCAGTTGGATCAGGCACCTGGGCCCACGTTGGTTACCACGATGGTCGGGTTGAGGGTAGCACAGGGCCGGCCGGCTGGAGTCTGTAGCCCCTCAACTGCCTTTGACGGCCTGTACCCAGGGCCCGGGGAACCAAGGGACAGCCAGAGTCCCAGGGCCAGGCAGATGCTTATTGGAAAGGACTAGAGCCAAGGAGAGAGGGAGGGAGGGAGGCCCAGTCAGCCACAGCAGCCAGCCAAATCGCTGGGGTGCTCAAGCGTGACACTCTGCTCTGTCCTTTATTGGAGGGTTGGCGTTTATCAGGGCAAAATGC
>NW_026753698.1:0-1331 GCF_022355385.1 Mustela nigripes
GGCCCCTCCCCCCGGGGTCTATCTTCCCGTCGCTTTGGATTGACTTCTCCGCTGGTCTTACCTTTCAGAAAGTGGTTGTTTTTCTGTTTCCAGAATTGGTGTTCTTCTTCTCTTCGATCTGCCGATGGATTTTCAGGTGTTTGCAATCTTTAGATAAGCTATTTAGCTGATCTCTGGCTAGCTGATCTCTGGCTAGCTGAAGTAGTCTGAGCCTTCTTGACACCAGCCGGAATAGTAATCTCTTTAATGAATAGATCATAATTTGTCTTTGCTCTATTGATGGACATTGATGAACATTTCCACTGTTTTCAATTCTTAAAAATAAAGCTGCTATGAAATTCATATACAAGTCCTAGTATGAACATAGAGTTTGTTTCTCTTGGTTAAATGCCTAGAAGTAAAATGGCTATTTGTGTAACTGCAACATATTTTGCATTTAAAAAAATTTTCAAACTATTTTCCAAAGTGGTGGTATCATGATATATGCCAACAACAGTTTAGATTTTTTGTTGCTTCTCAATCCAGCTAGACCAAGTACAATTAACCTTTATAATTTAACCATTCTAATAGATATGTAAGCATGTCTCATTATGATTTTAATTTGTATTTATTTAATGTCTAAATGTTGAGAAATTTGTCATGTGGTTATGAGCCATCCATATCCTTTTGGTGACATGTCTTTTCCATTATTTCCTTCACATGTAAAATTGGATACTCTGTTTGGTTATTTAAGGTTTTTTATTTTTATTCATTTTTTAATAATCAGAGTAGATGTCCATTATCAGATATATAATTTGCAAATCCCTTCTCCATCTTTACGGTTTCTCCATGGAGCTTTGATAGCTGTGTCTTTCAAGAAATATGCTACTTCTTTCCTGGTACACGGGGGTATGACTAGAACATTATCAATGTTGACCTTTGCAAAGAAAATCATAGCTTAAGATATATGTAGTCTGCAGTTGTTGGGAGTGTTCACCATCCTTGCCTCTAACTCATCTCTCACTGCCCACACATTCAGATATAGGGGAATATTGATTGACAAAATATTAATTGCCAAATAACCCTAGTTGGAGAATAAGAAAAATGCAGGCACTTGATTTTATAATATTACTTAAATAAAATATGTTTTTATAAGTGCTATTAGAAGTAAATTCCTCAATACTTTAATCACACAGAATGATGGAATCCTAGATTTTTTTTCTTGTATTTACTAAGAAAATGATCATGCCTCAAATATATTAAAATGGAATAGGGATATTAAAAATTTTTTAAAGTTGATTTGCGTGTGTTGTGCGTATGTGAGAGAGAAAGTGAGAGAGAAAGAGAAAGAG
>NW_026753699.1:0-1331 GCF_022355385.1 Mustela nigripes
GGCACCTGGGTGGCTCAGTGGGTTAAGCCTCTGCCTTCGGCACAGGTTATGATCTCAGGGTCCTGGAATCTGAGCCCCGCATCCCTCCCTGTCTCTGCTCAGCAGGGAGACTGCTTCCCACCCCCCCTGCCTCTCTGCCTACTTGTGATCTCTGTCAAATAAATAAAATCCTTTAAGAAAAAATATTTTATTTATTAAAATTTATTAAATTTATTTATTTAAATCAAAGCATTAACTTACTAATTAAAATTAAATTATTAATAATTTTAATTAAAATTTAATTGTTTAAATATTTAAGATTTATTAAATTTATTAAAATAAATTATTTTATTTTAATAAATAATAAATAAATAAATAAATAAATAAGATTTTATTTACTATTTGACAGAGAGATAGAGAACACAAGTAGACAGAGTGGCAGGCAGAGGGATAGGGAGAAGCAGGCTCTCCGCTGAGCAGGGAGCCTGATGTGGGGCTTGATTCCAGGACCACAGGATCAAGAGCCGAAGGCAGCTGCTTAACCAACTGAGCCACCCAGGCACCACAATTATTTGATATTTTAAAAATTTTTACCAATATAGTAAGCAGGAAAGAGTATCTGATTTTTGTATTGATGAAGTATAATGTTTTATGTGCCGTAAGACATGTGTATTTCTTGTGTGAAATACCTGTTTTTCATTTTTCTACGGGGTTGTCTTTTTCATATTAACATGCAGGAGTCAATACTTTTTCCCTATTCTGGTACATTCTTCTGGAACTCCAACCTGACATATTATATTAGACTGTGTCTCTTAAGCTCTCCTTAAAATTTACTAATCCATTATCTCTCTGAGCTTCCTTCTGAATAATTCATGCTTTTATTTTCCATTCATTCATTCATTCATTCATTCAACATATTTGAGAATCTACCTCACATAAGCCTTGCACTGCTGTTCTACCTGCTGGGAGGGCAAAAAGAGAAGAAAGAAAGAAAGAAAAAAACAGACAAAAATCTCTGCCCTCCATGAGCTTACATGCTCATAGGAAAGGAGGGGAAAAAAAGAATGAGCCACATACAGAGTCTGCCAGATGGTAATAAAGTAACAGGGAAACCAGGGAATAGGAACTGCAGGACTGAGTTGCTACTATTTTCAAAAGGAGAGTTACAAAAGGTCTCAGTCAAATTTTGGCAATGCTTGAAGGGGGAAAAGGAACAAGCCACACAATTTGGGAAAGTGGGGGAAAGCACGCCAGGCATTGGGAACACAAACTATAAATGCCCCGAGGCAGTCAGCTTGCCCAATGTTTCTGAGGAAAAATAAGGGGGACTATGTAGTAGGTGAAAGGAGAAA
>NW_026753700.1:0-1331 GCF_022355385.1 Mustela nigripes
GGGGGAAGTTTCAGAGCCTCCTGTCATCCTTCTTCTTTGCCAAGATTATGCCTTTTCTCTGCAGTCTGAGTTTTTCTGGTATTGACATTCAACATTTAGTTGACAAGATGAATGAGGTAGACTCTGGTATTAAGCAGGGAGCCCTGACAGTGGGGTCAGATAGTGACTAGTTTCCTATTATAGTGATTTTTTTGACTCTTCATAGCTGCAAAGAATCAGTAATGAACCCTTACATAACATATTGAGAACTTAATATAAAAAGATTTAACCTTTCAAATAATCCAGACGTGGTTTAGCAATATTATTTTCATTGCATCTTTTTCAGAGGTGGGGCTTTGTTCTATTGTTGCAGTGTTTCATAAATCATTTCATAAATTGTATTTGAAGACACACTGGAAATTAGAAAAGGAGCCATAAAATAAATTCACACACTCCTGACTGTCTTTTCTGGGTGTTGTCATTTTCTGAAAGCATACTTTGGCACCTAACTAGTGTCCAGCTATGGAAATTCATCATATTCCAAATTAAATTAAATTAAATACATTAAGTTCTGTAATGGCACTTTGAATTTGCTAGTCTTTCATGTATGCTGACTATATAATTCACACCTGATTATACCTCAAATTGTAGAATCAAAATTTATTCAGCTTCTTAGCAAATTAGATTCGGAATTGTCACCATTTTCTGGCTGGATCTTGACCACGAGACACCCACAGTGAGAAGGGGAGCCATTGGTGAGGAGTGTTGCCAACATGGATTGCCTCTGGGTCCTGGATTTAGTGACTGAAGTCATGGTTTGCTCCATCCATTTCAGACTGATCTTTTCACCCTATGAGAAGGTGATACCGAAATGGTGTACTTTGTAAGTGACAAAGAAAATCCCTAAAGCATGATTGAAATCTGAAACCATGACATGAAATGAACTATATAGTTAATGATAAACAAATAATCATACACACACAGCTATCTCTAATAGTGTTAATTCATGCCAGCTCTCATTTTGTTGATACTCTGCTACTACAGTGATCATGCTGCATTTAATTCTATGCTTTCATATGTATTTCTTCCACTAGTATCGGGAACAGGGGTCATGTCCCAAGACTTTGCACCTGCTGGGGCCAAGGTGAAGGAGGAGGGATAACATAGGTTTCCACAGACTGGACTAGAAAGAGAAGCTTTTGGAAGGAGAGGCACTGGATGAGTAGATTCCCACCTATGGTGCAGTTATTAGTGGATGGTTACTTCTCCTCTTGAACTGCCACTCAGCCTTCCTTTCCTGATTTAATAAAAGTGGTCAGGATTAGAACCATCCATGGAACTTCCTTGCTGGG
>NW_026753701.1:0-1331 GCF_022355385.1 Mustela nigripes
AATTTCTGCTTTATGTTTGAACTTACCAAATTTCACTGGATACCTCTGCCCTGAGTATAATGCAGTGTGAAAGAAAAGAGGTTTGTATATGCAAACAGCTTTTAAAATCAATCCAGATTAAGGGGAAAATTAAACAGGCAATAACCAAAAATAAGTCTATAGACCAATAAATGGTGCATATTTGCTCAAATATTAATTTCATTTTGTAAGGACTGAACGTTAACAGTCTTCAAGAACCCCAGCATGGCCTGGTACAACCTGTTTTGCTGGTAAACCTGTTTTGATTACAAAATGGGGAAGTGTTTTGAGATTCCAGGAGGACGGGGCTCCTGGGTGGTTCAATCAGTTAAGTGTCTGTCTTAGGCTCAAGTCATGATCCCAGGGTCCTGGGATGGAGCCCCACATAGGACTCCTTGCTCAGTAGGAAGGCTGTTTCTTCCTCTTTCTCTGCCTGTTGTTCCTTTGTTCCTCCTGCTTGTTGCTTCCTCTGTTTAAAAAAAAAAAAAAAAAGACTTCAGGAAGAGAGTGATATGACTGGGTTTAATCACTAGCTATATTTGAGATAGGAAGACCTACCTGGAAATGTTCTCTAGGTAGAATCATCTTTATCGTTTTAAAAAGATTTTATTTATTTATTTATTTGTTTGTTTGTTTATTTATTTATTTTGGAGAGAGAGAGAGCGGGCACGTGGGGGAGGAGGAATGCAAGGGACTAGCTCAGATGCAGGGCTCAATCCCGGACCCTGAGATCATGACCTGAACCCAAAGCAAGAACTGGATGCCTCAGGCACTGAGCCACCCAGGCGCCTTTAGAATAATCTCTATCTTGAGGTTATATCTAGGATATTCTCCTGAGGTATATAATCAGGGCACCCAAACACCATAGAGTAATAGGAAAATAAGACACCAGCTTCCTTCTCATTGGCTAACTCCCTAATTTCTGATTTGATTCTGGGGGGATAGGAAGGACACATTTGTTCTCACGCGAGTTTGCTGTTTTGTATTACTAACTAAATTCAAATAATTGTGCAAGAGTTTGCTAGAAATTTTAATCTTGCAAATCTGAAACTCTATGCTCAGGGAAGAACAACCCCTTTCCTTCCACCCCTCAGCCCTGGGAGCCATGGTTCCACTTTCTGTTTCTAGGAATTTGACTGCTTTATTTTTTAATTTTATTTTTATTATTATTTTAAGATTTTATTCACTTATTTGATAGACAGAGATCACAAGTAGGCAGAGAGGCGGAAGCAGGCTCCCCGCCCAGCAGAAAGCCCAGTACGGGGTTCGATCCCAGGACCCTGGGATCATGACCTGAGCCAAAGGCAGAGGCT
>NW_026753702.1:0-1331 GCF_022355385.1 Mustela nigripes
CCTTTCAGATACATGAAAAAATACTTAACCTCACTCATAGGTAAGAAGCTTGCAGAGATAAACTTCATAAAATACCACGTTTCTCTTTCCACTGCCAAAATTCCAGAAGTTGAACCACATGTTCTATGGGAGAAGCGTGGACAACCAAGCACTCAGGTGGTGTCGATGGGAGTGACACAAAATGATACCAAAATCCTGAATGATCGAGTTATCAATTCTATGCACCCGTTGACCTGGCAGCACACTTCTAGGAATTTACCTGATAGAAAAAAACTATATGTACAAGGTCATTCACTAGAACATGGTTTGTAATAGCAAAAGGTTTGAAATAGTGCATAACTAATAATAACCAGTTAACTAACTATGGAACGTCCATGCTTGAATTACTGTGCAGTTATAACAAAGAAACAATCCATGTTCCGTTTAGATACAGATGTCTTGGACAGGCTTTTAAGAAGTGACAAAAAATCAAAGAAAGAACAGAAAATCATGTATAGACTCCTTACTCAAAGTGTGGCTCCCTGAGCAGCAGAGTCAGCTTCACCTGGGACCTTTTTAGAAATGCAAAACCCAGGGCCCCCACCAGATCTACTAAATCAGCATCTGCATTTTAACAGGATGCCAGTGGTATACAGCTGCATCTAAGTTCTGAAAGCCCTAAAGATGATGGATTCCCTTCTAAATAACAGTAGGGTGCATACAAGAGTATCTTTTACCTGAAAAAAGCAGCACTGGTAGGACAAACAAGACAGATAGACATATCTACAGCAGGAGGACCATAACTCCAGTTTGTCTGGGACTGTCCCGATATAGCCAGTTGTCCCATCATAACTTTATGGAACCTCTTTCATTCTCAGTGGAAGTGTCTCAGTTGAGATGAAAAATGTCACCCTTCCTAGAGGGAACATCACTTTACCTTTAACCATGTTATTACTAATTCAGAAGTATTTTATTAAAAAGAGAGAGAGAGAGAGAGAGAAAGAGAAGACCAGTCAGGAAAAAACACAGACTGAAGAAAAGCAGTGAGCCAAGGATGGTTGGGCAACAAACCCAAGGAGAGGTAACATCTGGGGCAAAAGGGAAAGACAACTTTGTGAGGAACAGTAAGGGGATGAATCAGAGATAAGAAAGGAAAGCTAGCAGGCAGGTGTCAGAGACAACAGAGACTGAGGGTTATGCTGCAGGATGGGCAAGTAAGACTAAAGCCAAAAACTGGATGTGACAATTTGGTAGCCTTTTCCAGAGCTGACTCAGCTGAATGTCGAAGAAGCAAGAATGCATTCATGAAGTTGAAGTATGAATGAGAAATGCAGAAACCAAAGCCGGAACAG
>NW_026753703.1:0-1331 GCF_022355385.1 Mustela nigripes
TTTGTATTTTCTCATTTGTATTTCCTCGAGGGCAAGCAAATTTCACATATTGCACGCCCATTTTGTAAAAGTGTTTCCTGTCATTTGTCCTCAAACTACTTCGGAAAGTCCCTAGAGACCTAAGCAGAGCCCGGAGCCAGGGTTCATTGTGCAGTTTAACACGGAGATCCCCAAACTTGCTAGTCATCAGCATCACCTGGGGAGTTTGGGTTGGTGTTTTTTCGTTTGTTTGTTTTTTGTTTTTTTAAACTACCCATTTCTGGATACCGCGCCCACCCTGAGAGTCAGTTTCAGGAGTTCGGGAGTGGAGCCCCAAATTTGTATTTTTAACATGCTTCCCAGACGACTCTGAAGATCAGCCAAGTTTGGGAGCCGCTGATTTAAGGAACAATTGGAAGAGCTCCACGCCCACATGGTTTGAATCCGTCATTTCACTTGGTCACAGGCCCTGAAATGAGCATCCACTGAGGCACATACATTTTTGGTGAAGGAGAGTCCTCCATTAAAAGGAGCAGGACTAACAGTATCTCAGACTCATTTATATCTTCACATGAATTACGCTACAAGCCTGGAATCTGGGAGTTGAGAAAAGGACCTCAGAAAGCACCCGCCGCCCCGCTCCCCAGGACCACCACTGCATGTGCAGAGCTGCTTTTGAGGAATCCACAAGCCTTCCCTGGAATATTCTAGCGACAGGAAGCCTTCAGCTTCATCAAGAGGCCCACGCCAATGGTGAAGTCAGCAGAGCTCCCCGCACCTGGCTGGGCACCAGCATCTCCAGGGATGGTCTTAAAAAATAAGGTATTTCAGGGCCTCACCCCAAAGTGACAACATCTGAGCTCTCGCACAAGGGCCTAAGAATCTACTTTCTTCTTGCTTTAACACTCCTGAGGCTGAACATCCAGGGAACCACACCTGAGCACTATCGGCTTCACATGATGACCTCTGGGATCAAAGCGGCCATCTACATAGAGAATAAGGCGGAGGTGATTGGGTGGCACAGAGTCCTCAGGAAAGGGGGACAGGGTGGGGTTTGAGTAGCCACAGGGGGACCCAAGGGGAGGCTAGGATGACAAAGGAGAATGGTTGCTACAATAAGGGAGCTGGGCAAAGGGGAATCAGAGGCCACTCCGCACCCACGGCTCCTTTGAACAGATGCTTCTCTTTGGGGTCCGCATCGTCCCGACCCTATTCTATCTCCTGGGCCTTGTTTTCCTTGTCTCTTCATTCCTGTTTTGAATGTCTGCTTTCTGGTATTTGATGTGGCCTCTGTAAGCTGCCTTCAGTCCTTCCCGAAACAAGAGACTACATCAACCAGTGGACCAAAAAAA
>NW_026753704.1:0-1330 GCF_022355385.1 Mustela nigripes
GGTTCCACTACTTACCAGTTTTTCTGTGCTGACCAGTTATCGAATGTGGGCCTCCCTTGATTCCTCACACATAAGATGGATATAATTGTGCTTCCTATCTTTTTTTTTTAAGATTTTATTTACTTATTTGACAGACAGAGATCACAAGTAGGCAGAGAGGCAGGCAGAGAGAGAGGGGGAAGCAGGCTCCCTGCTGAGCAGAGTCTGATGTGGGACTTGATCCTAGGACCCTGGAATCATGACCTGAGCTGAAGGCAGAGTTTAACCCACTGAGCCACCCAGGTACCCCTGTGCTTCCTATCTTACAGGAATTAAATGGTAGCACTTGTTAAACTCTTAAATCCAGAATTATCACTATTACAAGAATTCACACTGCTTTTTAAAAATAATATGGCACTAATGTAACGATGAGAGATATTCTAAAGCCTTGAAATTGTCTTCCTTCATCAGGAAGTTATTTTTCCAAACATAATACCAGTCCCATTTCCTCCAGACTCGCCTTAATGATGTCACGTAACAGATTTCTAAGTATTAGCAGCATTAAACATTGCAATTTTTTTTTTTTTCTGTTATGAGATTGGAAAGCATGTATTGGGCCTATGAGACAGGTCGATTTTCATGTGACATCTATGTAATCACATCCACAATTGGGAAAAGGCCCTATTACCAATGCTGATTCAAAGAGTTAACATGAGGGGGCCTGGGTGGCTCAGTTGGTTAAGCAACTGCCTTCAACTTGGGTCATGATCCTAGAGTCCTGGGGTCGAATCCCCACATTGGGCTCCCAGATCCATGGGGACTCTGCTTCTTTTACCCTCTCATGCTCTGACCTTTTACCCTCTCATGCTCTCTCTCACTGTCTCTCTCTAAAATAAATAAATAAAATCTTTTCAAAAATTAAAAATAAATTAAAAATTTTTTAAAAAAGCAAAGAGTAAACATGAGCAGGTGAGCAAAGCAATTTATCAGGCACTGACTCTGATGATGAGCTTCGCAATTATCTAGTGATGACTCTCTTAGGTTTCGAAATTGCTTTTGCTGCAGGTACACAACTTAATGGACCCAATTAGGGAACATTCTTCATCAACGCATGCTTTAGCTCAGACATTGTAAGTTGCAGAACATATGTGACATTTTTTTTTAATTTTTTATTTATTATAAACATATATTTCTATCCCCAGGGGTACAGGTCTGTGAATCACCAGGTTTACACACTTCACAGCACTCACCAAAGCACATACCCTCCCAAATGCATATGTGACATGTTTTTACGTATTAAGCCCGAAAAAAAACACTGTCACAGAAAATTTGCATAATCATCACAGTTGGA
>NW_026753705.1:0-1330 GCF_022355385.1 Mustela nigripes
GATACTTTGAAATAATGAGGAATCAGAATCTCCTGCATTCCTTTCTCCCTAATGCTTGTTTGTTCGAACACTCTTAAAAAAAAAAAAAACACCAAAACACTTACTTCCCCTACAAAATGTGTGAGAGTTGTCTGATACTATGATTCATGTGAGATAACATTAATATTTTAAAAGCAAATGTTGTTGCTTTTATAATTATGTTTACTATTTGCCACCTAATGAGATATCATAAGAGCAATTATATTTCTTAATTTGGTTGTTTCTTAAATAAACATAAGTCATTGAAAGAATAAGAATATTTCATTTGACTCCATTTCTTCACTTTTAGTTTTAGGTATATTATTGCAGAAGATGAAATCTATGGTCAGAATTCTTTCTGGAATCAAAGCTATCTAAATTCAAATCTCATTTCTGCTGTTCACTATCTGTGTGAACAGATATTAAATTATTTAATTACCAAATAATTTACTAGCTATAATTTAATAATTACAAAATTATTTAATTTCTCTACTCTCGGTTTACTTATTGGTAAGTAGTAGTACTTACCATCATCTTCTCCACTAAGTTATTTGTGTTAGTTAAATGATGGAATGAAGAGAAATGCTCAAGCTTAGTGGCTGGCCTCAACGAATGCTCAATAAATAATAGGTGTGAGCACGTGTGTTTTAAGAATGCATCCCAGAATGCCTGGAGATGTCTGCGTACTTGCTGATGCTCATCCTCCTCTTCAACCCTGAGTTTAGGAATTTATATGGATCAGGCTGTGTTCCTTGAGGAGAATGGGTGACGGAATAAACATTTGTTCTTATCAGAGTGACTGTACATTGTATGCAAGTGATCACACTCTGTATTCTATACCTGCGGGTGAGGAGGTGCACCTGGCCCAGCAAAGTGCATGTAGCCAAGTTAACCGATATGCCTCAGTCTCATACTTGGAGGGAGAAATATTATATTTCCAGAGGTTAGTATAACTTTCATTGTCTCCGGATTTGAGAGTTCGGAGGCTGGCTTGCTCCTCATTCTGTCATAAAGAAGATAACTCATCATTTTTCACTGTATCCTGAAGGTGTGACTTTCTCTCTGAATCCTTTAGATGAGCAAATATTGATGATTTGCCCAAGTGGTATCCATGTCTGATCTTTCTGTCCGTTCACACTGGTTATTAACATTGGTGGATACAGTGGTCAGTCGTGCTGTATTCTGCATAATCCCTTCATTGAACACCGGATTCTTATGGGGTGAAACAGGCAGTAGCTTTTTCTTCACAGTTTCCCTTTAAGGCTGTTTTGTTGGTTTTCCTTTTACCTCTCAATAACTTTGTACGATTACT
>NW_026753706.1:0-1330 GCF_022355385.1 Mustela nigripes
CCTGAGGTGGGACTTGAACCCACGATCTCTGAGAAGCCATTCCCGCCGGGCACGAGGGACGCCTCCCCATTGGCCCGCTGGCAACCCTATAGCACGTCCACCAGGGTGTATTTCCAGCCACTGTCCTGGGACTCTAACCCAGGTCCTGGGACTCTAACCCAGGAAAAATCACAGAAAGGACAAGACACACAAGACATACATAAGAACAAAGCATACGAAAAACATAGAGACAAAAGACAAAGCCCGCTTTCTTACCGATCGGTTGCAGTGACCCGTTGACCAGTTGTCTGGTGGGCTTGAAGGGGAGATCTCGGTGGGACCTCCAAATGTATTGCCAACTGAATATTACCCCCACCTTAAAAGACCACCAGAGACATGAGTCAAAGCCAAGCAGCAAGGGTCGTTTATTGCAGGTTCGAACCTGGTCTTCTGCGCCACTCGTTGCCGATAACGCCGAGAGGTCCAGAGCTGGGTCAGTGCAGGATTTTTATAGACAGATACAAACAAGTTTCGGGTGGGGCTGAGCTGATTGATTGATAGTTTGAACAGGCCTACTTGGCATCCGTGGATTGGGTCAGGGGACCCGCGCGCGAAAGCAGACAAAGCAATCTTACAGAAGCAGAACTGGCCGGTTAGCCCACGCATGCGAAAAAAAAAGCACTATCAGGATATTGAAGGCCTGGTTACTATCAAGGCAAGGCCACTTTCGCTCTAATGAGGCACTAACATAAAGAAAATTAGGAGTCTCCTGGTGAAATGTTACATTCCGGCTATCAAAGGTAAGGTAACTTCTTTGTTGTAAATCTCAAGGACATTTGCAAACCAAGGAAGATTCCTACCCTGCAGGACTGTGATTTCTGCAAGTTAACTATTTATCATTTTATGGCAATCAGGGGTGCCTGAGGAATGCTACACATATGGAGGGGAGCGGGTGAAGGGGGCGGTACAAGGTGCCAGCTTTTGCTTTGTACTCAGCCAGTCTCCTGCTCCTTCACATCATCATCAGCACCTACTGCTCTCCTCTCCTGGTGGTCTCTCCGGAAGGGGTCTTCTCTAGGTCTTCTAGCAGGAGATGGGCACTTCCCCTCTTCCCCAGTTGCTGGACCAACCTTACCTATCCTGCAGGGTCAGATCGGCCTGGCCTTCTTTTATCTGTTGTTCTCTTCTGAATGGTTAGTTTTTCATAGATACCATGCTTTCCTTTTGTCAGGATTTACCCTGGACTATCAAAACCCTTTTCTTGTGCCAGTGAAGCCTAAGAAACAGTCCTGATGAGAGAACCAGGAACTCGAACAGATCATATTTATCCTGAATGTTCCGTCCAAAATGA
>NW_026753707.1:0-1330 GCF_022355385.1 Mustela nigripes
GTCCTGCCATACCTATGACCCGAAACATAAGCCGAGTTTGTGTTTTCAAACAACTGTCCAAACAGCCCTGGCCTACACAGCCTACAGGCTTAGGCCCCTGGAGCCAAGCTGAGGACTGTACTTGCCCTCTCCAAGGGAATTCTGTGTGACCATTCCAATGGCCACAACCCAACTAATAGGATAAACCTCCAAGTCCCTGAGGCCATCCCAATAGTGGTGGCTTCCCAGGACAAACAGGAGCAATCTGAGCCCATCTGAGATCCTACCTGCACTCAGACTTGTAGACTGATATCCCCAGAGCTAAAAAGGAACGAACAGTCCCCTAGGCCCTAATCGGATAAATTGCTTTGGTTTCCAGGCATCTCTCCTCAGAGGCCTGGATTTCAGTACCAGCATATGGCTGTTCTTGACTCACCCATCAGAACAAATCTCATCTACACATGGGAAACTTGCACGATGGAGCTATGTGAAAGCCTCTCTTAGGAGAACCCTTCAGGGCCCCAGTGCCACCGCTTCATTCCAAGGTCTCCAAGGACACACAATCAAATTAGGACACATCCACGGGAGAGTCCATTTCAATTTAGCCTCCTCTATTGCTCCCCCAGATCCAGCAGATCTAACCTGTCTTGTTGCTTGCAGACAATTGGAATGCGAGGTGGGCTACCCAGCCATCCATCCTTAGAACCCTGCTCGGAATCGTTGTCCTGGAGCCAACCAACAGGTCTCAATTGTCCTGTAGAAGAATCTTTGCAGTTGGGAGCTTCTCACAACTCCCATCGTGGGAAAACCTCCATGGCCTTGTGATCCACCGCCCCAATCAAGAAGGGGCCATCAGGGACAGAATGTCCAACCTGAGCGATCTTCTGATCCTTGCCCTGACTTCAGAAGCACGAGATCTCGATTCAGGTCTGTAGATTGTTTCTGCCATATCCTCACCCAGAAACCTAGGCATAGCTTGGCTTCTCAGACTTCCGTCCTCAGACTACTGGCCCACAAGCCCTCCAGTTTGGCAATCCAGAACGACAATGCAGCACTCTGCCTGCCCTCCAGAAGAAAAACATTGCCCTCTGGGGCTACCCAGAAACCCCAAATGAGGATCAACCTGCAGGCCATTCGGCTGTACCCCAAATATATAGGCTGTCCTGGGCACTAAAGCCCTTTCTGATACAGCCTGAGGCTGGACCTCCTGGCCTCACCCAGACAGCTGGCCGCACACTGAGCACATCGGACCCCTCATGGCCGTAGGTCGTCATCTCTTCTCAACCTCGGTTTTCAGGCTTCAGAACCTAGACCTTATCTCCAATCACGGCCCGGGTTTGAAAATGATGGG
>NW_026753708.1:0-1330 GCF_022355385.1 Mustela nigripes
TCTGATCCTCACCCTGACTTCAGATGCACGAGATCTCGGTTCAGGTCTGTAGATTGTGCCTGCCATGTCCTCACCCAGAAACCTAAGCCATGCTTGTGTCCTCAGACTTCTGTACACAGACTACTGGCTCACAAGCCCTCCAGTTTGGCATCCAGAACTACAATGCAGCACTCTACCTGCCCTGCAGAAGAAATACATTGCCCTCTGGGGCTACCTACCTAGAAACCACAAATGAAGATCAACCTGCACGACACTTGGCTATACCCTAAATATATAGGATGACCTGGGCAATAATGCCCTTTCTGACGAAGCCTGAGCCTGGACCTCCTAGGCCCACCCAGACAGCTGGCTACAAACTGAGAACTTCAGACCCCCATGGCCTTAGGTCGTTATCCCTTCCCAACCTCAGTTTTCAGGCTTCAGAACCTAGACCTTATCTCCAATCACTGCCCAGGTTTCAAAATGATGCAGAAATCAGAACTCCTTCCCGATGGCAGGAAAACTTGTGGTTGGCTTGTTGTCCAACATTCAGTGTACTGGAAACCAGTGTGTCCCTTGAGGCCCCGCCATTGCTCGCGGTCCAGATAGGTAGCAAACACACATTGTGACCCTCAGCCTTAGCCCAGTCCTCAGGTAAGGTCTCTCAGTGGCTGGATGAAGAGACAGCATATTGGGCTTGCCATGCACATAGGCCCCAATTTTTAACCATAGTTCGTGTTGTCCCTTCAGTCTTCCCCAGGGCTCTGCTTTGGAATTCCTCTTTTGGTGGGACACCTGATGTAACAACCCTGAAAGGAGTCGACCATCCAATAGATTCACGAAAAACAATTGGGATCTGGCCAAATCAACAGAGAGCATGATTCGTCCATGGCCATTGAGGCCTCCTCGACATTCCACGGCCATCGCTGATACAAAATCCAGAGACAAAAGCCTAAGCAAGCGCCTCAGACTCGCACTATCTTCATATCCTGAAGATGTCTTCTCATGGTTTGTAGATCGGTCCTGCCATACCTATGTCCCCAAACGAAAGCTGAGTTTGTGTTTTCAGACTTCTGTCCTCAAAGTCCTGGGCCACATACCCTCCAGGCTGGGGACCCTGGAGCCATACATTAGGACTGTGACTACCCAATCCATGGGAATTCTGCCCATTCCATTGTCCAAAATCGTACAAATTAGGAGAACCCTCCAAATTCCCTGAGGCCATCCCAATAGTATAGGTTGCCCGGGACAAAAAATGTCAGTCTGACTCCAGCTGAGCATCTAACTCCACTCATACCCTAGAAGGATGTCCCCAGAGAAGAAGATTGAACCAGACAGGACCCTAATCCAA
>NW_026753709.1:0-1330 GCF_022355385.1 Mustela nigripes
TAAACTGTCTTGTCACTAGGAGACAATTGGAATGCGAGGCGGGCTTCCAAGGCATCCATCCACGAACGTTGGTCTAGACTCATCCATATGGGATGTCCTGGAGCTGTCCAGCAGGTCTCAATTGTCCCGCAGAAGGAATCCTAGGAGGGGGCCTTCCACCACTCCAAACGTGGGAAAACCTCCACGGACTCGAGATTCGGCTCCCTTCATGAAGGGGCCGTCTGAACAGAAAATCCAAGCTGAGCCAACGTCTGATCCTAGCTCTGACTTCAGATGCATGAGATATTGCTTCAGATCTTCAGGAGGTACATGCCGTGCTCTCGCCCTGAATCCCAAGTCTAGCTGGTGTTCTCAGACTTCCGTCCTCACACTCCTGGCCCCGAAGACCACACGTTTGGCAATTCCGGACCATCATAGCAGCACTCTGCCGGCCCTCAAGAAACAAAATATTGCCCAATGAGCTGCCCGGGCACATTAAATGAGAATGAACCTACATGGCACTCGAAGGCACCCAAATTATATAGTCTAACCAGGGCACTAATGCACTGTCTGACACACCATGAGCCCGGACCTCCTGAGCAACACCCAGACAGCTGACCGCACACTGAGCACATCAGACCCGCCGTGGCCTTAGGTCATCATCTCTTCCCTACTTCTGTTTTCAGGCTTCAGAACGTAGACTTTATCTCCAATCACTGCCCAGGGGTGACTGTGATGCAGAAATCAGTACTCTTCCTTACCCATGGCAAGAAACCTTGTGGTTGGCATGTTGTCCAATGTTCAGTGTAGGAGAAACCAGCATTCACCCTGAGGCCCCGCCCATTCTTGAGTGCGACGAGGGCATAAACACGCATTGTGACCCTCAGCGTGAGTCCTGTCCTCTAGTACGTCCTCTCAGTGGCTGGACCATTAGTTGTCTTAATGGGCTTGACATGTCCCTAGGCCCCAAATTTTAACCAGATTTCTGGTTGTCCAGTCGCACCTCCCCAGGGCTCTACTCTGGAATCCCTCATTTGGTGGGACACCTGAGATTGAAAAACAAAACAAAACAAATCAACAACAACAGAACAACACACTTCTTCCATCCCACAGAATGACCACAAACTCTTTGGACGGGGCCAAACCCGGAGAGTAAGACTCGTCCATTTCCCATGAAGTCACCCGGAAATTTCACGACCATGTGTGACACGATATCCAGAGACAAAACCTTGAGCAAGAGCCTCACATTCGCCCTTTTTTCATATCCCGAAGAGTTCTCCTCATGGTCTGTAGATCAGTCCTGCCATACCTATGACCCGAAACCTAAGCCGAGTTTGTGTTTTCAGACAAC
>NW_026753710.1:0-1330 GCF_022355385.1 Mustela nigripes
GTCATCTGGACCTTCTGGACTCGTGCTTCCATGCCCATGACATGGGCGTAGGCTGGCCTCACAGATTCGTCAGAGGAGACCCAGTACAGAAAGATGCAGGCCACTGCATGGGAGGTGCCAAGTGACCCCAGAGGGAGCACCGAGGCCTTGCACAAAGCGCCAGGCTCAAGGGACCCAGTGCAGGATCTGGGCGCCAGGCCACAGGGCAAGGGGAGTCCTAGTGGGAGAGGCCCTGGCAAGGGGTAGGAGTCCGTGGAAGTGTCCCAGAAGAGGCAGGAGACAAGGAAGGCAACAGGACCGAGCTTCCCCAGGTGGTCGATGGGAAGAGTCAGAGGCTCACATAGACCTTTGGGTAAACTCAGAGACCCTGGAGATGTGGGCTGAAATGCTGTCATTTGGTCAGAAAAGTTGTGCTACAAACCCCAAGTCAATATTGTACGAGTTACTCCTTGTTGCTTCTAGGAATCGGTGTGTATGGGCCATTAGAACTCACACTGCATGAAGTCTAGGATATATTGACTTTTCATCATTTCTCAGGACTAGATTTTTCTTGAGGAAATGCTAAGCATGTCTTTCCATTCCTTTCTTTGTGAAATGGGCCTCTGTCTTCAGGGGCAGATTCCTGGTGCTCATCACCGCTGCGAGTCCTGAGGACGACCCATGTCACCTCCCACAGTGGAGGTGACCCCATGGGTGAGGGGGGCACAATGATGAAGCCCCAGTGCTCAGTACAGAGCAGGGACCCCAGGTCCTCCGCTGAATGAGGGGGGGCATGAGAGAGGCTGGGAGTGAGGGGAAAACAGGGGGAGGGAGGAGGGGGAGGGGAGAGAGGCAGGGGGATGATGGGAGGGAGAGAGGATGAGAGTGAGGGGAGGAGGGTGATGGGGTGGAGTCAGGGAGGGGAGAGAGGGACACGGGGGAGGGGTCAGGGATGAACGACAGAGCCAATAAATGAAGTAGGGGGGGAGGGAATGAAACTGCAGAAACTGGTCCACACATCAGGAGCCATTATTTTAGGTGAGATCTCAGGAAATCGCAGCTCAGGCCCTGGATGGAAGCTTGGCACAGGTGGATCTGTCCTCCCAGTGCTGCCCTTCCTTGTCCTTGGCCCTCTGTCATCCTGGATCCTCTCTACGTCCACCTTAAACTATTATGAATGTCCCCAGGAGTAGGGTGGCAGGAGTGGGGTTCAGGAGGGCCTGCCACGATCCTGTGCCCCAAACAGCACTGAGAAAGGAGCCCCAGGACATTGTGTCAGGAGGACGGGGATGAGGATCCCCTCTATCTCCTTGGGCATGAACACTGTTCCATTCCCTGCTGTCTCACCACT
>NW_026753711.1:0-1330 GCF_022355385.1 Mustela nigripes
GCACGATGGAGCTGTGTGAAAGCCTCTCTTTAGGAGAACCCTTCAGGGCCCCAGTACCACCGCTTCATTCCAAGGTCTCCATAGACACATAATCATATTAGGACACATCCACGGGAGAGTCCATTTCAACTCAGCCTCCTCGGTTGCTACACCAGATCCAGCAGATCTAACCTGTCTTGTTGCTTGGAGACAATTGGAATGCGAGGTGGGCTACCAGCCATCCATCCTTAGAACGCTGCTCAGAATCATTGTCCTGGAGCCAACCAACAGGTCTCAATTGTCCTGCAGAAGAATCTTTGCAGTTGGGAGCTTCTCACAACTCCCATCGTGGGGAAAATCCCATGGCCTCGTGATCCACCCCCCTCTTCAAGAAGGGGCCATCAGGGACAGAATGACCAACCTGAGCGATCGACTGATCCTCGCCCTTGCTTCAGATGCGCGAGATCTCCATTCAGATCTGTAGATTGTGCCTGCCATATCCTCACCCAGACACCTAGGCCTAGCTTGGGTTCTCAGACTTCCGTTCTCAGACTACTGGCCCACAAGACCTCCAGTTAGGCAATCCAGAACTACAATGCAGCACTCTGCCTGCCCTCCAGAAGAAAAGCATTGCCCTCCGGGGTGACCCATAAACCCCAAATGAGGTTCTACCTGCACGCCATTAGGCTCTACCCCAACTATATATGCTTACCTCGGCACTATTGCCCTTTCTGACACTGCCTGAGCCTGGACCTCCTGGCCCCAACTAGACAATGTCCGCACACTGAGCACATCGGACCCGCCATGGCCTTAGGTCTTCATCTCTACTCAACCTCGGTTTTCAGGCTTCAGAACCTAGACCTTATCTCCAATCACGGCCCGGGTTTGAAAATGATGCAGAAATCAGAACTCTTTCCCCATGGCAAGAAACCTCTGGTTGGCATGTTGTCCAAGGTTCAGTGTAGTTGAAACCAGTGTGGCCCATGAGTCCCCGCCCATGCTTCAGGGCCACATTGGTCACAAACACACCTTGTGACCCTCAGCCTGAGCCCAGTCCTCAGGTAAGGCCTCTCAGTGGCTGGATGGAGAGACAGCATATTGGGCTTGCAATGCCCCTAGGCCCCAATTTTTAACAATAGTTCGGGTTGTCCTTTCCCTCATCCCCAGGGCTCTGCTTTGGAATTCCTCTTTTGGTGGGACACCTGAGGTAACAAACCTGAAAGGAGTTCTCCCATCCCACAGATTGACGAAAAACAATAGGGTTCCCAGAGAGCAATAGTCGTCCATGGCCCATGAGGCCTCGCCAACATTCCACGGCCATCGCTGATACAAAATCCAGAGACAAAAGCCT
>NW_026753712.1:0-1330 GCF_022355385.1 Mustela nigripes
GTTTAACCCACTGGCTTCTGCATCCTATCCACAGTGGTTAAAATTCATCCCAGAAGTAATAATGTCCCTGACTTTTCTATTACTGGGCATGAGAGAGGAGCTGAGTGGGCTTGGTCAGTGTCCCACCTAATGAAAGGCAGAGCAGATTCAGGCAAAAAAAAATTATTAGTTCTTTCCAAATTAGATTTAATGGGATTCTATTTTTCATTCATGAATTCATTTTACGTTTTATATTTTATCGATTTTTCTAAGCTTTGGCCAATATTCACTGCATTTTTGAATAGCTTTTATCTATTATTGTAAATCATTTTTCTGCTACATTTGTTTAGTCATGATTATCCATTTCTTTTTCCAAGTTTTTCCGATATGTGATATCAATTTCCAAATAAATTATTTAAAATGTTTATTTTTTATACTAAACTTCTATGAAAAGCATTGATATATGTATTATGGCATATTATTCCCCTTTCAACTTATTTTTTAAAATGTGAATGTGCTTTGGCAAATATATAGTTTCTTTTTATGTTTATGTAGATTCTTCATAATTTTCCCAAGTTCATTGGCTTTTGGTTTATATTTTTTAATAATTTTCCTACTGCCAATTAATAGATTTTTTTCCATTACCTTGTCTAAGTTGCTATTGCCATTATAAGTAAAAAGCATCTGGAAATCTATATCCCTGTCCAGTTTCCTCAAATCACTCATTATTTTCAGGATCTAGTTGGATTTTCTTACAGGTTCCAGGTGGACAAACTTTTGAACTGGTTCTAATTATTATTTCTGTTTCTGGCTTCTTGCATTTACCAGCTTAGGAATCATTTTTAACAATTATGATGAAATGAGGCATCATATTCTTATTCTCAACTTCATTAATAGTGATATTCATGTAACATGTCCTACAAGATAATAATAGATACATGTAAAATAATTTCATTGACCAAAAAAGTGGTGGGAAATGTAAATAAAACACAGTGGCAACCAACTAGTCATTTCAAGTTGAGCTATTTTTTCCCCCTTTATCTCCCTGTCTCTTTAATTCCCTGTAGCACATTCCTACAAAGTATTTTAAGGTGTTTTATATGCACATACATAGAGATCATCATGGAGTCTAAATCTAATAATTCCTTGTCAGTTTTAAATATTTTAAGTATTGTTCATTCCTATGTCAGTGGTCTAGTGGTCTATTAACTTTTTCTCCACACTGCACTTAATTGCAAGGAAATATTTAATTTTAATATCAATTAATTAATCACTTTAATAAATATTTTTACCTTATGGATTAATCTTTGATGCTTATTTCTTAATTTTTTTAACTTTTAAAATTTTATTT
>NW_026753713.1:0-1330 GCF_022355385.1 Mustela nigripes
GTTTCTGGGTAGCCCCAGAGGGCAATGTTTTACTTCTGGAGGGCAGGTAGAGTGCTGCATTGTAGTTCTGGGTGCCAAACTGGAGGGCTTGTGGGCCAGAAGTCTGAGGACGGAAGTCTGAGAACCCAAGCTAGGACAGGTTTCTTGGTGAGGATATGGCAGGCACAATCTACAGACCTGAATCGAGATATCGTGCATCTGAACTCAGTGCGAGGATCAGACGATCGCTCAGGTTGGACATTCTGTCCCAGATGGCCCCTTCTTGAAGAGGGGTTGGATCACGAGGCCATGGGGGTTTTGCCACGATGGGAATTCTGAGAAGCTCCCAATGGAAAGATTCTACTGCAAGACAATTGAGTCCTGTTGGTTGGCTCCAGGACAACGATTCCGAGCAGGGTTCTAAGGATGGATGGCTGGGTAGCCCACCTCGCATTCCAATTGTCTCCAAGCAACAAGACAGGTTAGATCTGCTGGATCTGGGGGAGCAACGAGGAGGCTGAGTTGAAATGGACTCTCCCGTGGATGTGTCCTAATATGATTATGTGTCTATGGAGACCTTGGAATGAAGCAGTGGCACTGGGGCCCTGAAGGGTTCTCCTGAAGAGATGCTTTCACACAGGGAGAGGTTCACACTGACTCTCCCCACGGGAGAGTCCATTTCAAATCAGCCTCCTCGGTTGATCCCCCAGATCCAGCAGAACTAACCTGTCTTGTTGCTTGGAGACAATTGGAATGCGAGGTGTGCTACCCAGCCATCCATCCTTAAAACCCTGCTCAGAAACGTTGTCCTGGATCCAACCAACAGGTCTCAATTGTCCTACAGAAGAATCTTTGCAGTTGGGAGCTTCTCACCCCCATGGCCTCCTGATCCACCCCCCCTTCATGAAGGGGCCATCAGGGACAGAATGTCCAACCTGAGCGATCGTCTGATCCTCGCCCTGACTTCAGATGCACGAGATCTCGATTCAGGGCTGTAGATTGTGCCTGCCATAACCTCACCCAGAAACCTAGGCATAGCTTGGGTTCTCAGACTTCCGTCCTCAGACTACGTGCCCACAAGCCCTCCAGTTTGGCAATCCAGAACTACAATGCAGGACACTGCTTGCCCTCCAGAAGAAAAACATTGACCCAATGAGGATCAACCTGCACGGCATTCGGCTGTACCCCAAATATATAGGTTGACCTGGGCACTAATGCCCTTTTTGACACAGCTTGAGCCTGGACCTCCTGGCCCCACCTAGACAGCTGGCCGCACACGGAGCACATCGGACCCGCCATGGCCTTAGGTCGTCATCTGTTCTCAACCTCGGTTTTCAGGCTTCAGAACCTA
>NW_026753714.1:0-1330 GCF_022355385.1 Mustela nigripes
TTTACTTGAGGACAGGGCTCTAACTGAGGGTCCCAATGTGTGTTTGTGCCCACCGCAGCTCTTAAGTATGGGCAGGGCCTCAGGGACCCTACACCACCCTCAGGGTCCCTACTACTACTCCTGTAGGCCCTACAGGGGTCGTACACTGAACTTTGGATAAGATGCCAACCACAAGATTCTGGCGAGAGGGAAGGAGGAGTTATGATTTCTGCATCACGTTCACCCATGGGAAATGAGTAGAGATAAGGTCTAGGTTTCTGTAGCCTGAAAACCAGGTTGGAAAGAGATGGCAACCTAAGGCCATGGCGGTTCAGATCTTCTCAGTGTACGGCAAGCTGTCTGGGTGTTGGTTGCGAATTCAGGCCTCAGGTTGTGTCAGACAGGGCATCAGTGCACAGGCTAGACTATATAATTGGTGTACAGTTGAGTGGCATGCAGGGTTATCCTCATTTGAGGTTTCTGGGTAGACCCATAGGGCAACGTTTTTCTTCTAGAGGGCAGGCAGAGTGCAGCACTGTGTCATCGGAAATCCCAAAATGGAGGGCGTGTGGTCCAGGAGAGTGAGGACGGAAGTCTGAGAACACTAGCTATGCTTAGGTTTTGGGGTGAGGGCACATCAGGTACACTCTGAATAGCTTAATCAAGATCTCATGCATCTGAGGTCAAGGCGATTTTCAGCCGTTGGCTCAGATTGGAGTTTCTTTCCATGATCCGCCTTCATGAAGATCGGGGGCATCATGTGACCTTGCAAGCTTTCCATGATATGAGTTGTGAGGTGGTCCAGGCACAAGGACTCCGGTGGGACAGTCGAGGACAGCTGGATGGCTGAAGGATGTCCCATAAGGAACGACGCAAGAGCAGGATTCTAAGGGTTCTAAGGATCTTTTAGGAGAGAAGCCTGGAAACCAAAGCAATGGATCCGATAGGTGCCTATGGGCCTGTTCGTTCCTTTTTACCTCTGGAGACATCAGTCTACGGGTCTGAGTGCCGGTAAGTGCTCAGATGGGCCCAGATTGCCCCTCTTTGTCCTGGGAAGCCACAAATATTGGGATGGCCTCAGGGACTTTGGAGGTTTATCCTATTAGTAGTGTTGTGGCCATTAGAATGGGCAGATACAATTCCCTTGGAGAGGGCAAGCTCAGTCGTCATGTTTGGCTCCAGGGGCCTGAGCCTGTAGGGTGTGTAGGCCAGGGCTGTTTGGACAGTTTTCTGAAAACACAAACTCGGCTTATGTTTCGGGTCATAGGTATGGCAGGACTGATCTACAGACCATGAGGAGAACTCTTCGGGATATGAAAAAAGGGCGAGTGAGAGGATCTTGCTCAAGTTT
>NW_026753715.1:0-1330 GCF_022355385.1 Mustela nigripes
GAAAATAAAATATTAATATTTGGTGATTTAGAAATACTCCTAATAAGAAAATAAAGAAAAGTCAGGAAATTTAAACATAATCACTGTATCAATATTTAATCATAATATTTTATCAATCCATAAATCTCATTTCTCTAGGATTCTGAGTGAAGTTCATTTGAATCATAAAATAATCATCCATCTTTTATAAACTTCACTAATGTAAATAAAGTTAAATATTAACAGTAAAATTAATTTTATAAGACCATCAGATAAATATCTTTTTTTTTTCCCTAACAAGATAGTGGACATTTTTTTTTTCAACAGTTAATCTAACATTTTATGAGTTTACTGGTAACAGGAGGCTGAGAAAACTTCCGCCAACCTTTAAGAATCATTGAATTCAACATCACTTCTTTCTAGAAAGGATCATATTCACATGCTGCTAGATAAATTAAGTTTTCCTTTCTTTCTTTTTTTTTCACTTTATGGCAAGCATTTTTATCTTTAAACAACTTTAAACTAACATAAAAATGACAAGAAAAGTACCAAGAATTTATTTTTGCCCTTCACCTGGATTCTGCAATTGCTGATATTTTGTCATATTCAATTTTATTACTGTCTTTATGATTCATTAGAGAGTAGGCAGCAAACACAGGACTCCTTTCCTATTAAGTATGTCAGTTCATATCCCCAAATTATCCACAAATAGGAAACTTAATATTAATAAAATAATACTGGCTAAGTAAAGATTTCAAGTTTTTTTTTTAATTAACACTTAATTTATTATTTGCCCCAGCGATACAGGTCTGTGAATTATCATGCTTACACATGTCCCAGCACTCACCATAACACATACCTTCGCCATTGTCCATACCCAGCCATCCTATCCCTACCCCTCCACCCTCCAGAAGCACTCAGTTTGTTTCATGAGGTTCAGAGTCTCTTATGGTTTGTCTCCTTCTGTTCCCATTAGATTTCAAGCTTTGTAGATTGTCTCAATAATGTTTGTTACGGCAAAAATTATATTTCTGCTCTATGATACAATCTTGAATCACATTTCACATTTAGATTTGGCACCTTTTTTATTAATAAAAACTAATATTTAATGAGTATTTACTAAGCGTCAGGCATTTGTGTAATGTTTTTGCATTGGTATTTTATTTATTTATTTATATTTTTTTAATGTTAAAAAACCTCATCAGTTTTTGAGGTAGTGTTCCATGATCCATTGTTTGTGTACAACACCCAGTCCTCTATGCAATATGTGCCCTCCATAATACCCATTACTGGGCTTACCCATACCCTCTACACCCCCCAACCCTCATTTGATTCCCAGAGTCCACAGTCT
>NW_026753716.1:0-1330 GCF_022355385.1 Mustela nigripes
GTCTGTTCATGTCCTCTGCCCATTTCTTGATTGGATTATTTGTTCTTTGGGTGTTGAGTTTGCTAAGTTCTTTATAGATTTTGGACACTAGCCCTTTATCTGATATGTCGTTTGCAAATATCTTCTCCCATTCTGTCAGTTGTCTTTTGGTTTTGTTAACTCTTTCATTTGCTGTGCAAAAGCTTTTGATTTGATAAAATCCCAATAGTTCATTTTTGCCCTTGCTTCCCTTTCCTTTGGCAATGTTCTTAGGAAGATGTTGCTGTGATTGAGGTCAAAGAGGTTGCTGCCTGTTTTCTCCTCAAGGATTTTGATGGAGTCCTTTCTCACACTGAGGTCCTTCATCCATTTTGAGTCTATTTTTATGTGTGGTGTAAGGAAATGGTCCAATTTCATTTTTCTGCATGTTTTCATTTTCTGCAATTTTACCAACACCATTTATTGAAGAGGCTGTCTTTTTTCAATTGGACATTCTTTCCTGCTTTGTCGAAGATTAGTTGACCCTAGAGTTGACGGTCTATTTCTGGGTTTTCTATTCTGTTCCTTTGATCTATGTGTCCTTTTTTGTGCCAGTACCATGCTGTCTTGATGATGACAGCTTTATAATAGACCTTGAAGTCCGGAATTGTGATGCCACCAACTTTGGCTTTCTTTTTTAATATTCCTCTGGCCATTTGAGGTCTTTTCTGGTTTCATATAAATTTTAGAATTATTTGTTCCATTTCTTTGAAAAAAGTTGATGGTATTTTGATAGGGATTGCATTAAATATGTAGATTGCTTTAGGTAGCATAGACATTTTCACAATATTTGTTCTTCCAGTCCATGAACATGGAACATTTTTCCATTTCTTTGTGTCTTTCTCAATTTCTTTAATGAGTACTTTATAGTTTCCTGAGTATAGATTCTTTGCCTCTTTGGCTAGGTTTTTTCCTAGGTATCTTATGATTTGGGGTGCAATTGTAAATGGGATTGACTCCTTAATTTCTCTTTCTTCTGTCTTGTTGTTGGTGTGGAGAAATGCAACCTATTTCTGTGCATTGATTTTATACCCTGACACTTTACTGAATTCCTGTATAAGTTCTAGCAGTTTTGGAGTGGAGTTTTTTGGGTTTTCCACATATAGTATCATATAATCTGCGAAGAGTGATAGTTTGACTTCTCCTTTGCTGATTTGGATGCCTTTAATTTCCTTTTGTTGTCTGATTGCTGAGACTAGGACTTTTTTTAAAATTTATTTATTTTCGGCATAACAGTATTCATTATTTTTTCACCACACCCAGTGCTCCATGCAATCCGTGCCCTCTATAATACCCACCACCTGGTACCCCA
>NW_026753717.1:0-1330 GCF_022355385.1 Mustela nigripes
CATAAGTGACTCTTAATCTCACAAAACAAACTGAGGGTTGCTGGGGGAAGGGGGGTTAAGAGAATGGGGGTGGGGTTATGGACATTGGGGAGGGTATGTGCTATGGTGAGTGCTGTGAAGTGTGTAAACCTGGCGATTCACAGACCTGTACCCCTGGGGATAAAAATATATTATATGTTTATAAAAAATTAAAAAATAATTAATAAAAAAATTTTAAAAATCATAAACAAACAAAAAAAGGTGGGGATGGGCTTGTGTGTGTGTATTGTCTTCTCTCAAGGGCAGACACACATTCCCTCATCTCTGTTAACTGCAAGGTCCATGTGAATTCTGGGACATCAACAGAAATTATTAAAATGACCAAGTGCTGGGGTGCCTGGGTGGCTCAGTGGGTTAAGCCTCTGCTTTCAGCTCAGGTCATGATCTCAGGGTCCCTAGATTGAGCCCTGCATCCGGCTCTCTGCTCAGCAGGGAGCCTGCTTCCCCCTCTCTCTCTGATTGCCTCTCTGCCTACTTGTGATCTCTCTCTCTGTCAAATAAATAAATAAAATCTTTAAAAAAATATATGGGCAAAGGAGCTGAGTAGACATTTCTCCAAAGAAAATATAAAAATGACCAATATGCATGTAAAAAAGATGTTCAACATCATTAGCCATTGAAACTCAAAATTACAATGAGGTACCTTTCCACACTCACCAGGATGGGTAAAATAAAAATTAAAAAAAAAAAAAAGATAAGAACAAGTATTGGTAAAGATGTGGAGAAATTGGAACGCTTGCAACTTATCAAAAATGTAACTTGATGCAATCACTGTGGAAACAGTCTGGTCAATCCTCAGAAGGTGTGTTATAGTTAGTTACCCTTTGACTTGGCAGGTGTGTGCCAAGAGAAAAGTCCAAGCTATATACCCAAGAGAATTGAAAACATGTCCATACGAAAACTTTTATATGAAAGAAACCACAGAAAATATCAATGAACTGATGAATGAATAAGTAAAATGTAGTTCTATACTATCCATTCTGTGCAATGGAAATGGAGTTCTGATACAAAACTGAAACTCTTTTGAAGGAATTACAACATAGATGAAGCTTGAAAGCATCATGAGTAGTGCAAGAAGCCAGAATGAACAAAGGTTCGTTATGCAGTTATTGTGATGTGAGTGAGGTGAGTAACTTTTCTTTTTTTTTTTTTTTTTTTTTTTTGGTGTTTTATTTTATTTTATTTATTTTTTTTTTTAAATTTTTAATTTTTGATAAACATATATTTTTATCCCCAGGGGTACAGGTCTGTGAATCACCAGGTTTACACACTTCACAGCACTCACCAAATC
>NW_026753718.1:0-1329 GCF_022355385.1 Mustela nigripes
TGATTGTTTCAGAAAAATGTCCATTGTTGTAGATGGTGTGACGGAAAAATTACTTATTTGTTGTAGGTGGGAAGATAAATTGGAACAGTTGTTTTAAAGGATCAGTTGATAATACGTAGGTTTTCCTTGATGTAATCTTTGACCTATAAATTCCTCTTTTTGTGGAATACAAATAAAGTCATGCACAAGTATTTGGAGATAAAGGCATTGAGTGTAGCAGCATTGTTTATATAGTAAATGCGTACATGTTAAGAAGAGGGTTGGGCATAAAGTTTCTGATACAGCTATGTCATCAGTATTCTGTGGTCATTTAAAATCATGTTAAGTGACATGAAAAAGACTTAATTTCAACATCCTGAGAAAATATGTGCACATGACTTATGTCATCCCGATCACGTTTAAAAATGTGTGTGTGTAAGTACCAAAACAGGTTGAAAGAGGAATCATTAAGGTTCTCTGATGGGATGAAGTTTTGTGTGTTCCTGTATTTCCTTCATTAAGCAGGTCTTATTTTGCAGTGTGAAGTAAATTCTGGAAAAGCAGAAAGTGAGTCACTGCAGTTTGCTGACGGAGCATTTTTACTTTTCTACTTTTAGACATACACTAATAATGATAAACACTAAATAAGTGTTCGTAAGAAAGCTGTTGATCTATCTGCACACATTAAAAACATCATCTTAAAAAATTGCTGCTTTTGTAAAATATTTAGAGACATCCGGGTAGTCTGACATATTTTAGTATTCTAAACTGATAGAACCTAAGAAAGTAACCAGTAGAACTTGCAGGAGGTCAACTGTGCTAAGCAAGAATATTTTTCATAGAAGATAGTTCAAAGAGGAAGAATCTCGCCCTTGAAAGAAATACATACAAATCAGCTACGTAACTATGTGTTTATGTGTATACAAACATGTCCCCATAGTATGTTGTTTGGAGTTTGTGACAAGTGACCTCACACATGTCTACAAGTCTGTCTGTAAAATGCTTAGAAGTTTCTATTTATACCTAAGTTTGTGTTAAATTAAAACTTGAATTTGGAATACATTGTTAAATGACCTGTTTTTACATAAAGCTTCTTGAATTTTCTAGGTGATGAAACAGGAACAAGACCAGAGTAGGTTTACAATTTAACTTTTAAAGTATTTTATTTGAAGAATTTTATTTGTTAATTTATAGGCAGGTGGTCTCATCGGAAGTAAAAAAAAACTATATAGACATTTAGAAGAAAAATTCTTTGAATCAGTTTTTGTCTAAAGTAAAATAATAAACATATGCTCTGGAAAGATTTTGGCAGGTCAGGTCTTTAATTTTTAATCATTAGGAAAGTTTATA
>NW_026753719.1:0-1329 GCF_022355385.1 Mustela nigripes
ACAGTCTCTTCAATAAATGTTGCAGGGGAAACTGGGCAGCTCTATTTAGAAGAATGAAAATCGACCAGCCTCTTACACCATACACAAAGATAAACTCATAATGGATAAAAGACTTCAACGTGAGACAGGAATCCATCAGAATCCTAGAGGAGAACATAGGCAGTATCTCTTCAATATCAGCCACAGTGACTTCTTTCAAGACATGCCTCCAAACCAAAGGGAAAAAAAAAGCCAAAATAAACTTCGGGAACTCACCAAAATCAAAAGATTCTGCACTGCATAGGAAACAATAAAGAAAGAAAAGTGGCAACACATGGAATAAGATAAGATATTGGCAAATGACAGGACAGACAAAAGGTTGATATCAAGGATCTATGAAAAACTCCTCAAACTCATCACAAACAAAACAGATAATCATATCAAAAAATGGGCAGAAGACATGAAAAGACACTTCTTCAATGAAGACATACAAATGGCTACCAGAAACCTGAAAAAATGTCCATCATCACTAGGTATCAGGGAGATTCAAATGAAAACCACATTAAGATGTCACTTTACACCAGTTAGGATGGCCTAAATTAGCAAGACGGGAAACAACATGTGTTGGAGAGGATGTGGAGAAAGGTGAATCCTCTTACACTGTGGGTGAGAATGCAAGGTGGTGCAGTCTCTTTGGATAACAGTGTAGAGATTCCTCAAGAAATTAAAAATAGAACTTCAATATAACCCTGCAATTAAACTCCTACGTTTTTACTCCAAAGATATAGATGCTGTGAAAAGAAGGGCCGTCTGTAGCCGAAATGTATAGCAGCAATGGCCACGCTTGCCAAACTGTGGAAAGAACGAAGATGCCCTTCAACGGAAGAATGGATAAGGAAGATGTGGTCCATATACACTATGGAGAATTATGCCTCCGTTCAGAAAGGATGAATACCCAACTTTGGTAGCAACATGGACGGGACTGGAAGAGATTCTGCTGAGTGAAATAAATCCATCAGAGAGAGGCAATTATCATATGGTTTCACTTCTGTTTGGAGTATAACAAATAGCATGGAGGACAAGGGGAGATGGAGAGGAGAAGGGAGTGGAGGGAAATTGGAAGAGGAGGGGAACTATGAGAGACTATGGACTCTGAAAAAGAATCTGAGAGCACCTTTTATTTCTCTTTGTTGTCTGATTCCTGTTGCTAGGACTTCTAATAGTATGTTGAACAAGAGGGGTGAATGTGGGCATCCATGTCTTGTTCCTGATCTCAACGGGCATGCTGAAAACTTTATCCCAATGAGGATGATATTTGCTTTGGGTCTTTCATAGATAGATTTGATGAAG
>NW_026753720.1:0-1329 GCF_022355385.1 Mustela nigripes
CTAGGGAAACAGAGAAATCCTTTAGATTAATAAAGAACCCCTGGACATGTATAGCAGGTTAAAAGGAACTGGATGTGGTATATCAGGTCATGTTACTTATTCTACATACTCCTTTGGTTCAACTCTGAGGCACAATACAAGAGGAAGACAATGGGGGAAGGTGGAGTGGCGCGGGAGGTGGGGGGGGAGGGCACGAAGGGAGATTAACTCCTTATATTTCTCTTACTCCTTTGCCTCCATCAAGTCTTTCATGTGGAGCCTAAAAGCAATTACAATAAAGAGAGAACCAGTTTCATAATTAAAATCAAAGTAGTTCAAGGGTACCAGACTGCTTCAGCTGATTAATAAAAAAAGCTGCTAAAACATCTAAGATAATTTCTTCTAATTTTGATGTGGCTACAAAAAAAACTAAGTAAAAACAAGAGACAGACCCCTATGTTTAAAAATCAATTTTCGGAGCGCCTGAGTGGCTCAGTTGTTAAGCATCAGCCTTCAGCTCGGGTCATGATCCAGGGTCCTGGGATCAAGCCCCGCATCAGGCTCCTGGCTCAGCAGGAAGCCTGCTTCTTCCTCTCCCAGTACCCACTTGTATTCCCTCTCTAGCTGTCTCTTCTTCTCTGTCAAATAAAATTTTAAAAAAAAGTAAAATAAAATAAAAATCAATTTTCATTCAAAGTTATCCCAACTTTTCTAAGTTTAAAAGGATTTTAGGATAGCCAGCTTTTAAAACAGTACTTCACCCTAGAATCGTCTACATCCAAAGAAAAAATTCTTACACAGATATATGGACACCTTCAACTGTTACTCATTCTAAGTTTTTCAGAGGATTCAATGCAATACGTGAAACATGCTTTCATCAGAGGCAGAAGACACAATGCAAGACAAAACAAAAAATTATACACAGGGAATCAACAAAACTAAAACATATTTCAAAATGAATCTGGATTGGTAATTTTTTCAAAAGAATATTCAGCATTGCAAGAGCACAGTGAGAATGGCATTTTCATACTGGCTGGTGGGTAATCAATTGGGAAACTCCTTCTAGAAAGTAATTTTACAATATTTACCAAGAGTCTCCAAAACTCTCCCTCTCTTTAAGCCAGTGATTCAGTTTCTAAGTTGTCTTTGAAAAATAATAAAAAAATATGAATGAAAATTTATAAGAAAAACAAACACATAGAGAGCATTCATTGTGTGCCTGGCTCTACTGAAGTCTTATAAAGTGTAATCCTTGGACCAACAATGTCAAGTAGTTACTGTTCTTTTCCCCCACTTTACAGATAAACTAAACACAGAGGGATAAATAACTTGAACAAGGTCGCAGAGCTT
>NW_026753721.1:0-1329 GCF_022355385.1 Mustela nigripes
TTTGGGAGACATAAACATTCACACCATAGTATATACAAACATAAAAAGACACAAAAACAACAAACAACAAAAATTATTTTAACTACCTTTTATTTTCAACTACATAAAATTTTAATTTGTTTCTATATAATATTAAATAACTCATTTGAGTGATTCACTTATATCCAATGCATCTGAGTGCAATTAAATTTGCTTACCCAACATATCCAGCAGCATATTTCTTCAGACTATCCCATTCCCCACCTCACAGGATTTACCACAATTAGAAGACAGGGGATAGAGGATAGATAGATAGATGTATACATAAACACACTTGTGCATACACATATGCATATTTTTTCCTGTTAATGATACTCATGCAAATAAAATTTAAGCTCAAGAAAACCTGTCTTGTGTGTTACTTAATATCCAGTTTTTAGTCAACATCCAAAAACAAATAATCCAAAAAAAACATGGATAGAAGATATGAACAAGTGTTTCCCCAAAGAACACATTCAAATGCTCAGTAGATACAACAAAAGATGTCCATCATCATGTATCATCAGGAAATTGCAAAGCAAAACTAGAAAGAGATACCACCTCACACCTGTCAGAATGGCTAAAATCAACACTACAAGAAACAAAAGGTGTTGGAGAGGATGTGAAAAAGTAACACTTGTGGGGGCTGCCTGGGTGGATCAGTAGGTTAAGCCTCTGCCTTCAGCTCAGGTCATGATCTCAGGGTCCTGGGATCAAGTCCCACATCGGGCTCTCTGCCAGGCATGGAGCCTGCTCCCTCCTCTCTCTCTCTACTTGTGATCTCTCTCTGTCAAATGAATAAAATCTTAAAAAAAAAGAAAAAGTAACAATTTTGAACTATTGTTGGTGATGAAAACTGATACAGCCAATTTTGAAAACAGTATGGAATTTCCATAAAATTTAAAAATAGAGGTCCTTTGTGATCCAACAATCCTGTTGGTGTGTATTTACCCAATGAATATAAGAAAACTTATTCAAAGGGATGCTAGCACCCCTATGTTTATACCAGCGTTATTTATAAAGCTAAGATTTGGAAAGATCCCAAGTATCCATCAATTGATGAATAAATAAAGAATAAGTGGTATGTATATACAAAGGAATATTATTCTGCCATAAAAAGACTGAAATCTTGCCATTTGCAATAACATGGATGGAACTAGACAGTATAATGCTAAAAGTGAAATCAGTCAGTCAGAGAAAGACAAATACCTTTACTCATATATGGAATAAAAGAAACAAAACAAACAAGCAAAGGGGAAAATAATAAGACATAGAAAGAGAAACAAAGCAAGAAACAGACATTTCATTACG
>NW_026753722.1:0-1329 GCF_022355385.1 Mustela nigripes
GGAGGTTGGGAGTAGGGGGATGGGATTATGGACATCGGGGAGGGTATGTGCTTTGGTGAGTGCTCTGAAGTGTGTAAGCCGGGTAATTCACATACCTGTACCCCTGGGGATAAAAATATATTATATGTTTATAAAAAATAAAAAATAAAAAAAAGAAATCAATCTTTAGGAAAAAAATCTGAAAGAAAGACAAACACACAGAGGACAATCAATAGTTACTAAACAATGAGTAGGACAACAAAGAAATCAAAGAGAGAATCAAAAGACAGGCATACAAATGAAATGTAAATGTGATGGTACAAATTCTTCAGGACGTTGCAAAATACATTTAAACTGGGAATTTTCTAGCAATATAGGCCTTTCTCAAGAAACAAGAAAATTGTCAAATTAGCCACTGAACCTTACACCTAAATGAGAAAAAAGGAAGAACAAACAGAGCCAAAATCCAGTAGAAGGAAAGAAATAATAAAGATTAGCGTAGAAATAAATGAAATAAAGACTATTCTGAACACTAATAACAAAGCAGCAGAAAAAGAAATTAAAATAATTCCAGGGGAGGAGTCAAGATGGCGGAGAAGTAGCAGGCTGAGACTACTTCAGCTAGCCGGAGATCAGCTAGATAGCTTATCTAAAGATTGCAAACACCTGAAAATCCATCCGCAGATCGAAGAGAAGAAGAACAGCAATTCTGGAAATAGAAAAACAACCACTTTCTGAAAGGTAGGACCAGCGGAGAAGTGAATCCAAAGCGACGGGAAGATAGACCCCAGGGGGAAGGGCCGGCTCCCGGCAAGCGGCGGAGCAACCGCGCACAAAATCAGGACTTTTAAAAGTCTGTTCCGCTGAGGGACATCGCTCCAGAGGCTACCCGGGGCAAAGCCCACACGGGGTCAGCGTGGCCTCAGGTCCCGCAGGGTCACAGAAAAATCGGGGGTGTCTGAGTGTCGCAGAACTTGCGGGTATTGGAACGGGAAAGCCGGCTACAGAGACAGAGCCAACATTAAGCTCGCAGCTCAGGGTGACCTTGAATTGGTCGCAGGCTGGGTGAGCTCGGAGCGCGGCCGGAGGTCAGGCAGATGGGAGTAACTGGGCGCTGTTCTCCGAGGGCGCACTGAGGAGTGCGGCCCTGGGCTCTCGGCTCCTCTGGGCCGGAGACCAGGAGGCTGCCATTTGTATTCCCGTCCTCTGGAACTCTACAGAAAGCGCTCAGGGAACAAAAGCTCCTGAAAGCAAACCCGAGCGGATTACTCACCCCGGCCCCGGGTAAGGGTGGTGTAATTCCGCCTGGGGCAAAGACACTTGAGAATCACTACAACAAGCCCCTCCCCC
>NW_026753723.1:0-1329 GCF_022355385.1 Mustela nigripes
TCACAGTGGCTGGACCATTAGATGTCATAATGGGCTTGACATGCCCCTAGGCCCAATTTTTAACCAGATTTCTGGTTGTCCAGTCGCCCCTCCCAGGGCTCTACTCTGGAATCCCTCATTTGTTTTGACCCCTGAGGTTGAAAAACAAAACAAAACAAATCAACCACAACAGAACAACGGACTTCTTCTATCCCACAGAATGACCCCAAACTCTTTGAACGGGGCCAAACCCCCAGAGAGTAAGACTCGACAATTCCCATGAAGTCACCCGGAAATTTCACGACTCTGAATGACACGATATCCAGAGACAAAAACTTGAGCAAGAGCCTCACACTCGCCCTTTTTTCATATCCCAAAGTGTTCTCCTCGTGGTTTGTAGATCAGTCCTGCCATACCTATGACCTGAAACGTAAGTCGTGTTTGTGTTTACAGACATCTGTCCAAACAGCCCTGGCCTACACACCCTACAGGCTCAGCCCCCTGGAGCCAAACCTGACGACTGTGCTTGCCCTCTCCAAGGGAATTGTATGTGCCGAACCAATGGCCACAACCAACTAAGAGGATAAACCTCCAAAGTCCCTGATGCCATCCCAATATTTGTGGCTTCCCAGGACAAACAGGGGCAATGTGGGCCCATCTGAGCACCTGCCGGCACTCAGACCTGTAGACTGATGTCCCCAGAGGTAAAAAAGGAACGAACAGGCCCCCACGCACCTATCGGATCCATTGCTTTGGTTTCCAGGCATCTCTCCTCACAACCTGGAATTCAATAACAGCATATGGCTGTTTCTTGACTAACCCATCAGAACAAATCTCATCTACACACGGGAAACTTACACGATGGAGCTCTGTGAAAGCCTCTCTTTAGGAGAACACTTCAGGGCCCCAGTGACACCGCTTCATTCCAAGGTCTCCATAGACACAAAATCATATTAGGACACATCCACGGTAGAGTCCATTTCAACTCAGCCTCCTCGGTAGCTCCCCCAGATCCAGCAGATCTAACCTGTCTTGTTGCTTGGAGACAATTGGAATGCCAGGTGGGCTACCCAGCCCTGCATCCTTAGATCCCTTCTCGGAATCATTGTCCTTGGGCCAACCAACTGGTCTCAATTGTCCTGCAGAAGAATCTTTGCAGTTTGGAGCTTCTCACACCTCCCATCTTGGGAAAAACCCCATGGCCTCGTGATCCACCCCCCCTTCAAGTAGGGGACATAGGGAAAGAATGTCCAACCTGAGCGATCCTCTGATCATCGCCCTGAATTCAGATGCACGAGATCTTGATTCAGGTCTGTAGATTGTGCCTGCCATATCCTCACCCTGAAACCT
>NW_026753724.1:0-1329 GCF_022355385.1 Mustela nigripes
ACCCCAATCTCCTCCAGTTTATGGTGGGAGGGGGACATTAGGGCTTCAGGAACCAAGAGTTATTTGCCGCTGGAAATTTGTGCTATTGATAAGGTAACCTCCCTGTTTAGGTCTCTAGGACATCTTGTAGAGCAAGGGAGATTCCTGTTCTGCAGGATTGTGATCCCTGCAAGTCAACTATTTATCGTTTTATGGCAGTCAGGGGTGCCTGAGGAATGCTACACATATGGAGGGGAGCGGGTGAAGAGGGGGTGCAAGGCCCCAGCCTTTGCTCCGTCCCCAGCCAGCCTCCTGCTCCCTCATCACCATCACTCAGCAGAAAGGCATCCTGTCTACGTGACCATGCAGCCCCCTGTCTACGTGACCTATGGGACCATGCAGCCCCCATGCCTACGTGAACATGCCCCGGCTATTAGGAGAGGGTATCTTGTTCAAACAGGAGTCAAGTGTCATGCCCTAAAAGCCAAGTGGTTACAGAAAGGCAAAAGAGCAGTTACATTGAATTCAACCCTGGGGGAAGGGTCTTTTCATTGCAAGGGGAGGAGGGGTACTTTTACACAACAAAAGAGCAGTTAATTAGTTAACGACGGGGGGGGGGGGTGTCTTTCATTACAATTTCATTGGCCACCTGTGCGTGGCCAGGCCCAACCGCATGGCTTTTGCCCTTAAAAGCTAGTCCGTAAAAGAGAGAGGGGTCGACTTCTCTGTAAGAGAAGCGGCCCTGGCTGGTCAGTTTGATTCTTGATGCTTGGTGCGAAATAAAGCTTTATTTGACCTTCGCTTTGTATCAGTCTTGCTCTTTTAATCATGGACCCATTATTGGGGCATAACAGGTAGGACAGTGGAGCACGTACATAGTGGAGGGGACAGCCCACTCTGGGTATCCACCGTTCCTTGCCTCCTCATTTGCATGTACTGCTCGCCCTGCCCGGTGAGCACAGCATGGAAATGGACACCTCGTGAGTGGTGGTCAACGAGACTCGCTGACCACGTGACGTCTATGACCGAGTCAACCAGAGCTCGCCTTCCCTACAGACCGGCAGGAGGCGGTGGCCTCTTGTGAGCAGCCCAGAACCCTGTCTTGTCCTTTCTCACTCATGTCACCTCCCTGTGTTAGCCAAGCCTTGGAAGTGGTGACTTAGGAGGGAAGGGAAAGAAAGGCAGCCCCCGGCTCCTGATCCTGTCAAGTTCCTTACTCATCAGGAAGCCGAGGGAGGCAGGGTCGGTGGAACAGGTGTGAGTCCCCAGGTGAGGTAAAGATGGCAGAGCTGGTCTTGTGCACGATTTCCACGGTTCTGATAAGAAGAGGGCACGTGGGTGTGCCCCAGC
>NW_026753725.1:0-1329 GCF_022355385.1 Mustela nigripes
ACATCCAGGTCGAAGTTATTCGCGCCTGCCATCATGCAAAGGCAGACCCTGCCTGGAGACCAGGGGACTGCTCAAATAGCAGGCAGGCATCTCAGCCCAGGCCTGTGCTGGGGAAGTTGGTTTCGGCCTTCTGGCCCAATCAGAAGCTAGCGAAGTGACCCGAGAGTGCAGCCGGGTTTAGGGCTGATGATGTTTTTGCAGCCAGGCAGCGCCCGGACACCCGCTCGGGGAGCCAGCTAGGAGGCCGCTCAGTGCAGGTGCTGGCCACGCTCACAAGCCCCCAGGGCTTCGCCACGCCCATGCCCTGGGCCCGCGTCTCAGGACGGAGGCGAGGGGCGGGGGGGCTGGGGCAGCCCGGAGAAGGGGCTTTGCTAATTGCGGAATCTGGAAGTGAGCTGTGAGCTCGTGGAGGACGTGGAGGAGAGTCTGAGAGGAGGTAGAGGGGCTGGCGGAGGAGGGGCGCGCAGCGACGCGGTGCTCTGCTGCAGCGCAGTCAGCACTGCAGGACCCCCGCACTCCCGCTCTCCCGCCCAGCCACAGTGGCCTCGCTGTCCCGCCCCCGCGGCCCCCCCCCCCCCCCCCCCCGCCCCATGGCTTCTCTGGAGGACCCTCTGCAAGCAGGTAAAGTGACACCCCGCCGCGCCCTCACCTGGAGCAGAAAGCGCGGGCCACGAGCTCACGGGGGTATTGGGACCCAGCCTCCCGCGACCCCCGGGGCAGAGGGACCACCGGGACGACACGCCACACCCGGGACCCCACGGGGTCGGGCTGGGGATGGAGCCGGGCGAGGTGCCCCCCCGCAGCGAGCCCAATAGCACCCATCGTTTGGCACCCCCACGCGCGGGTGCTGGGGACCCCCTTCCCTCATCCTGAGCCTTGGAACCGCCACTTTTGTTCTGGACTTGGGAACCCAGGTGGAAACTAGTCCCTCAGACCTCCCTGGCAGCAAGGAGCACAGGGAGGGATTCTAGGTTTTACCGCCCCGCCCTGGCTCTTCCTCTCTCCACATTCACATGCCTTCTGGCATCCCTTTCCTCACCTCATTGTCACTTTTATTAAATGGTTTTGTTCTGCATGTTGACCCGCAGAGCGATTTCATGAATAAATATACAGGAAACTAAGTCGGAGCCCACCTGTGAGAGCCCACCTGTGGAGGCTTTTCATTAATTAGAATGGGTCTCTGGTTCTAGTCTCAGTTCAGAATACTGCGTGTACCTGAGGACCGAGTCCAGATGTTTCTTTCATCTCTGACTTGAATTTGAAATCCTAAAGTCACTATGAGCTGGGAAGTCGAGGTCCACAGCATCTTCATCTGAAATTCCACTAGAG
>NW_026753726.1:0-518 GCF_022355385.1 Mustela nigripes
CCCCCCCCTCGCCCAATCACAATGCCACGTATGCAGCGTCCTCGTGGCACCCTTATGTAACCATACAGGGCTCTATTGTTCTCTAGTGGTGATCATGCATTTCTTTCTTGGCTCCTGGTGCTGCACATGCGTCAGCCACGAGCGCACCCACATCCACCTAAACCAATCATACTTAATTCCTCAATCTACAGGCACTGCCGTCTTCGTGACAACTTGCATCTGCTGAATGGCTCTCCACAGTCATCTCTTCTCAATCTCGGTTTTCAGGCTTCAGAACCTAGACCTTATCTCCAATCACGGACCGGGTTTGAAAATGATGCAGAAATCAGAAATCTTTCCCCATGGCAAGAAACCTTGTGGTTGGCATGTTGAGCAAAGTTCAGTGTACTTGAAACCAGTGTGGATATGAGGCCCCGCCCATGCTTGCGGGCCACATTGGTCACAAACACACATTGTGACCCTCAGCCGAGCCCAGTCCTCAGGTAAGGCCTCTCAGTGGCTGGATGGAGAGACAGCAT
>NW_026753726.1:618-1329 GCF_022355385.1 Mustela nigripes
TCTTTACCTTATCGTAGCTCTTACGTCGATCCTCGTTCTGCGTCTAAATGTAGGGGTCCCGGGTTTTCGGCACCAGTTGTCGCTCTCGGCCCGCAAGAACGACCAGCAGACGAGGTGAGTGGCAAGCTTCTTTTTTAATAATGGCGGCCGCCCGCAAACCAAGCACACAGCGATATTTATGCACACGCGTTCACCCCCCCCTCGCCCAATCACAATGCCACGTATGCAGCGTCCTCGTGGCACCCTTATGTAACCATACAGGGCTCTATTGTTCTCTAGTGGTGATCATGCATTTCTTTCTTGGCTCCTGGTGCTGCACATGCGTCAGCCACGAGCGCACCCACATCCACCTAAACCAATCATACTTAATTCCTCAATCTACAGGCACTGCCGTCTTCGTGACAACTTGCATCTGCTGAATGGCTCTCCACAGTCATCTCTTCTCAATCTCGGTTTTCAGGCTTCAGAACCTAGACCTTATCTCCAATCACGGACCGGGTTTGAAAATGATGCAGAAATCAGAAATCTTTCCCCATGGCAAGAAACCTTGTGGTTGGCATGTTGAGCAAAGTTCAGTGTACTTGAAACCAGTGTGGATATGAGGCCCCGCCCATGCTTGCGGGCCACATTGGTCACAAACACACATTGTGACCCTCAGCCGAGCCCAGTCCTCAGGTAAGGCCTCTCAGTGGCTGGATGGAGAGACAGCAT
>NW_026753727.1:0-1329 GCF_022355385.1 Mustela nigripes
GCAGGGTCACAGAAGGATCGGGGGTGTCTGAGTGTCACAGAGCTTGCGGGTATTGGAACGGGAGAGCCAGCTACAGAGACAGAGCCAACAGTAAGCTCACAGCTCGGTGTTACCTTGAACTGGCCACAGGCTTGGTGAGCTCGGAGCGTGGCCGGAGGTCAAGCAGACGGTAGTAACTGGGCGCTGTTCTCTGAGGGCGCACTGAGGAGTGGGGCCCTGGGCTCTCGGAACCTCTGGGCCGGAGACCAGGAGGCTGCAATTTGTATTCCTGTCCTCCGGAACTCTATGGAAAGCGCTCAGGAAACAAAAGCTCCTGAAAGCAAACCCGAGCTGATTACTCACCAGGGCCCCTGGTAAGGGTGGTGCAATTCCGCCTGGGGCAAAGATACTTGAGAATCACTACAACAGGCCCCTCCCCCAGAAGATCAAAAAGAAATCCAGCTGAGACCAGGTTCACCTACCAAGAAGTGCGATTTCAATACCAAGGAGAGCAGCAGAACTCTAGAGGAGGAGAAAGCAAATCACGGAACTCATGGCTTTTTCCCTGTGATTTTTTTTAGTCCTGCAGTTAATTTAATTTTTTTCTTTTTCATTTTTTGTTTTTTTTTTTCTTGCCTTCTGGTAAATTTTTTTAACTTTTACTGTTTCTTTTTTAACGTTTTTTAACTAGTTTATCCTATCTATCTATCTATCAATATGTTTATATATATATATATATTTATATTTTTATTATTTGTTTTCTTTTTTTTAATTCTTTTCTTTTCTTTTCTTTTTTTTTCTTTCTTCCTTTTTAAACCTCTTTTTATCCCCTTTCTACCCCCTCACGACTTGGGATCTCTTCTAATTTGGTTAAAGCATATTTTCCTTGGGTTGTTGCCAACCTTTTAGTATTTTACTTGCTCCTTCATATACTCTTAGCTGGAAAAAATGACAAGACAGAAAAATTCAACACAAAAAAAAAAGAACAAGAGGCAGTACCGAAGGCTAGGGACATAATCAATACAGACATTGGTAATATATCAAATCTATATTCAGAATGACAACTCTCAAGGTTCTAGCCAGGCTTGAAAAAGGCATGGAAGATATTAGAGAAACCCTCTCGAGAGATATAAAAGCCCTTTCTGGAGAAATAAAAGAAGTAAAATCTAACCAAGTTCAAATCAAATAAGCTATTAATGAGGTGCAATCAAAAATGAGGGCTCTCACTGCTAGGATAAATGAGGCAGAAGAAAGAATTAGTGATACAAAAGACCAAATGACAGAGAATAAAGAAGCTGAGCAAAAGAGGGACAAACAGCTACTGGACCACAAGGGGAGAATTCGAGAGAT
>NW_026753728.1:0-1329 GCF_022355385.1 Mustela nigripes
TGTGCATGGGAGTTATGTCAAAAGCTTAGGAGAATACTTCAGGGTCCCGGTGCCACCGCCCCATTTAAAGGCTCTCATGGACACAAACACACATTAGACCCATCCTCAGGAAAGTCTATTTCAACTCAGCCACCCCGGTAGCTCCCGCAGAGCCATCAGATCTAAACTGTCTTGTCGCTAGGAGACAATTGGAATGCGAGGCTGTCTTCCCAGGCATCCATCCTCGAACGTTGGTCTGGACTCATTCATATGGGATGTCCTGGAGCTGTCCAACAGGTCTCAATTGTCCCGCAGAAGGAATCCTTGGAGGGGGCATCCCACCAGTCTCAACGTGGGAAAACCTCCACGGCCTCGAGATTCGGCTCCCTTTATGAAGGGGCCGTCATGAATAGAAAATCCAAGCTGAGCCAACGTCTGATCCTCGCTCTGTCTTCAGATGCATGAGATATTGCTTCAGATCTTCAGGGGGTACATGCCGTGCCCTCGCCTTGAAACCCTAGTCTAGCTGTCCCTAGGACCCAATTTTAACCAGATTTCTGGTTGTCTAATCGCCCCTCCCCAGGGCTCTACTCTGGAATCCCTCACTTGGTGTTACCCCTGAGTTTGAAAAACAAAACAAAACAAACAACAACAACAAAAAACGGACTTATTCTGTCCCACAGAATGGCCCCATCTCTTTGGATTGGGCCAAACCCCCAGGGAGTAAGACTCGTCCATTTCCCATGAAGACACCCGGAAATTTCATGACCATGAATGGCACGATATCCAGAGATAAATACTTGAGCAAGAGCCTCACAATCGCACTTTTTTCATATCCCAATGAGTTCTCCTCATGGTCTGTAGATCAGGCCTGCCATACCTATGACCCGAAACATAAGCCGATTGTGTGTTTTCAGACAACTGTCCAAACATCCCTGGCCTACCCAGCCTACAGGCTTAGGCCCCTGGAGCCAAGCTGAGGACTGTACTTGCCCTCTCCAAGGGAATTCTGTGTGCCCATTCCAATGGCCACAACGCTACTAATAGGATAAACCTCCAAAGTTCCTGAGGCCATCTCAATAGTGGTGGCTTCCCTGGACAAACAGAAGCAATCTGAGCCCATCTGAGAACCTACCGGTGCTCAGACCCGTAGACTGATGTCCCCAGAAGTAAAAAGGAACGAACAGGCCCCTAGGCACCTATTGGATCCTTTGCTTTGGTTTCCAGGCATCTCTCCTCAGAGGCCTGGATTTCAGTACCAGCATATGGCTGTTTCTTGACTCACCCACCAGAACAAATCTCATCACTCCCACGTGCAAGTTTCCCATGTGTAGATGAGATTTGTTCTGG
>NW_026753729.1:0-1329 GCF_022355385.1 Mustela nigripes
GCCACCTGTTACAGCTGGGACCTTGTTTCCCCCACCCCCAGCAGGGCTCACGGTTGCATGCCAGAGTCACTGCCCCTGGATGAGTGTGGCCTCACATCTGCGTTCCCACCCCACATGGACACACAGGCACTGCCCGCAGTCTAAGCGGGATCCTTGAAGAAGAAAAGCCCACTGGCTTTACTCACCACCGTGGCCTCGAGGTGTCCCCTTCTCAGAATGACCCTATCCTAACAGACGCACGCGAATGCTGGCTGCGGGGGCGCGGCCCTGCGGGGAACAAGGGTGGCCAGGTGCCCCCGCGCGCCGCGCCCGCGCCTGCTGTCACTCCAGGTCTGCGTGCGCGCGTGCGCGAGCGCGTGCAGACCGGGCCCGCGACCCGCAACCTGGTCGCCGCCGCCGATCTGCGCCCGCCAGGCAGGCAGGGAGTTGGCTGCGAGCGGAGGCGCCGTGCCTTCCTGGGTGGGCGCCTGCCCTGACCCTGAGTGGCGCGTGCCCCGTGCCTGCAGAGGGTCCCCGCCGCCGTGGCCGCACAGCCCGAGCAGGCGGCTCCCGGCCGGAAACCTCCTTAGCGGAGCCCCATGATGTCAGCTGGCCCGAAGCTGCGGCCGTGTGGCGACGGGGATGGGGCCGAGGACGCCGCGCGATCGCCTGCACGCCCCTCGCCCTCCCACGGCGCTGCCGGGTCCGGCGTGGGCTCCGGCTCGCTCGCCCTGTCGCCTGGCAGCCCCACCACCGCAGCGGCCCCTGCGCCCTGGCCCGCGCCTCCCCCCGCGGCCCAGCCGCCCCCAAGCCTGTGGCTGGTGCTCGGGCCCGCCTGCATGAGGGCGCAGCAATGCCCGAGCGACTCGAGCGGGCCGACGAGCGGCGACCTCGGCACTAGCAGCAGCAGCGGCGGAAGCAGTAGCTCCGGGCTGTCTCCGGGCTCGGACTCGGACAGCAGCGGAGTAGTGTGCGGCGGCCGCGGCTGCAGCGGGGGCATGCGCGGTGCCCTGTCCCGCTCCTGGAGCCTGGAGAGCCTGCGCTCGGCCACCGCCGGTAAGGGCGCCGCCCGCGCCCCTGCCGCTCCCCGGGTCTGTCCTTTCTCCAGCTGCTGCTTCTCTCCTTTACCCCTGGAGACTGTCTTGCTTCCTTTCCACTCCTTCTTCACTTTTCCTGTTTTTCGTTTCCATCTTCTGGTTCCTTGCTTCCCATTGATTTACTCCCCCGATTCCTTTTCTTTTCCCTGGTTTTCTTCTGATTTGCCACCACCACCTCCCACCATCCTGTCCCTTCTTTCACCTACTTTTACCAGTGGGCCACCTGTTACAGCTGGGACCTTGTTTCCCCCAC
>NW_026753730.1:0-1329 GCF_022355385.1 Mustela nigripes
AAAAAAAAAAAAAAAAAAAAAAAAAAACCTCCAAACAAATAAAAGCCCAGGGCCAGATGGCTTCCCGGAGGATTTCCACCAAACATTTAAAGAAGAACTAATTCCTATTTTCCTGAAACTGTTCCAAAAAATAGAAATGGAAGGAAAACTTCCAAACTCATTTTATGAGGCCAGCATCACCTTGATCCCAAAACCAGAAAAGGATCCCATCAAAAAAAGAGAACTATAGACCAATACCCTTGATGAACACAGATGCAAAAATTCTCACCAAAATACTAGCCAATAGGATTCAACAGTACATTAAAAGGATTATTCACCTCGACCAAGGGGGATTTATTCCAGGGCTGCAAGGCTGGTTCAACATCCGCAAATCAATCAATGTGATACAACATATTAATAAAAGAAAGAACAAGAACCATATGATACTCTCAATAGATGCTGAAAAAACATTTGACAAAGTACAGCATCCCTTCCTGATCAAAACTCTTCAAAGTGTAGGGATAGAGGGCACATACTTAAATACTGTCAAAACCATCTATGAAAAACCCACCGCAAATATCATTCCCAATGGAGAAAAACTGAAAGCTTTTCCGCTAAGGTCAGGAACATGGCAGGGATGTCCATTATCACCACTACTATTCAACATAGTACTAGAAGTCCTAGCCTCAGCAATCAGACAACAAAAGGAAATTAAACGCATCCAAATCGGCAAAGATGTCAAACTATCACTCTTTGCAGATGATATGATACTATATGTGGAAAACCCAAAAGACTCCACTCCAAAACTACTAACTCATACAGGAATTCAGTAAAGTGTCAGGATATAAAATCAATGCACAGAAATCAGTTGAATTTCTCTACACCAACAAGACAGAAGAGAAATTAAGGAGTCAATCCCATTTACAACTGCACCCAAAACTATAAGATACCTAGGAATAAACCTAACCAAAGAGGCTAAGAATCTATACTCAGAAAACTGTAAAGTACTCATAAAAGAAACTGAGGAAGACACAAAGAAATGGAAAAATGTTCCATGCTCCTGGATTAGAAGAATAAATATTGTGAAAATGTCTATGCTACCTAAAGCATTCTACACATTTAATGCAATTCCTATCAAAATACCATCCATTTTTTTCAAAGAAATGGAACAAATAATCCTAAAATTTATATGGAACCAGAAAAGACCTCAAATAGCCAAAGGAATATTGAACAAAAAAGCCAAAGTTGGTGGCATCACAATTCCGGACTTCAAGCTCTATTACAAAGCTGTCATCATCAAGAGAGCATGGTACTGGCACAAAAACAGACACACAGATCAATGGAACAGAA
>NW_026753731.1:0-1329 GCF_022355385.1 Mustela nigripes
TGAGGTGTCCTACACCCCCATCCATCCTTAAAACCCTGCTCGAAATCGTTGGCCTTGAGCCAACCAACAGGTCTCAATTGTCCTGCAGAAGAATCTTTGCAGTTGGAGCTTCTCAGAACTCCCATCGTGGGAGAACACCCATGGCCACATGATCCCACCCCCTTCATAAAGGGGCCATCAGGGACATAAGGTCCAACCTGAGCGATCGTCTGATTCTCACCCTGACTTCAGATGCACGAGATCTCGGTTCAGGTCTGTAGATTGTGCCTGCCATGTCCTCACCCAGAAACCTAAGCCTTGCTTGTGTCCTCAGACTTCTGTCCACAGACTACTGGCTCACAAGACCTCCAGTTTGGCAAACCAGAACTACAATGCAGCACTCTACCTGCCCTGCAGAAGAAATACATTGCCCTCTGGGGCTACCTAGAAACCCCAAGTGAAGATCAACCTGCACGACACTTGGCTATACCCAAAATATATAGGCTGAACTGGGCAATAATGCCCTTTCTGACACAGCCTGAGCCTGGACCTCCTGGGCCCACCCAGACAGCTGGCTAAAAACTGAGAACTTCAGACCCCTCATGGCCTTAGGACGTTGTCCCTTCCCAACCTCAGTTTTCAGGCTTCAGAACCTAGACCTTATCTACAATCACTGCCCAGGTTTGAAAATGTTGCAGAAATCAGAACTCCTTCCCGATGGCAGGAAAACTTGTGGTTGGCTTATGTCCAACGTTCAGTGTAGTGGAAACCAGTGTGTCCCTTGAGGACCCGCCATTGCTCGCGGTCGAGATAGGTAGCAAACACACATTGTGACCATCAGCCTAAGCCCAGTCCACAGCTAAGGCCTCTCAGTGGCTGGATGAAGAGACAGCATATTGGGCTTGCCATGCACATAGGCCCCAATTTTTAACTATAGTTCGTGTTGTCCCTTCACTCTTCCCCAGGGCTCTGCTTTGGAATTCCTCTTTTGGTGGGACACCTGATGTAACAACCCTGAAAGGAGTCCTCCATCCAACAGATTGACGAAAAACAATTGGGATCGGGCCAAATCCACAGAAAGCAAGATTCGTCCATGACCCATGAGGCCTCCTCGACATTCCACGGCCATCGCTGATACAAAATCCAGAGACAAAAGCCTAAGCAAGCGCCTCAGACTCGCACTATCTTCATATCCTGAAGATGTCTTCTCATGGTTTGTAGATTGGTCCTGCCATACCCACTTCCCCAAACATAAGCTGAGTTTGTGTTTTCAAACTTCTATCCTCAAAGTCCTGGGCCACATACCCTCCAGGCTGGGGACCCTGGAGCCACACATTAGGACTCTGCCTA
>NW_026753732.1:0-1329 GCF_022355385.1 Mustela nigripes
TTTCATGGTTATGGTCAGATTTAGGGTCAGGTTCAAGTTTTGGTTTGGGGGCAAGGTTCATATCAGGGTCAGGCTTAGGAGTGGACAGGTCTAGTGTCAGGGTTAGGGTCAGGGTCAGGGTTAGGTTCATGGTTATGGTAAGGTCAGCTTTATGTTTAGGTTTTGTTTTATGAGTAGGTTCAGGATCAGGGTTAGCTTAAGGGTAAAGATTCTGTTCAGGATCACGGATTGGGTCTGAGCTAGGTTTTTATTCAGGGTTAGTGTCAGTGTTAGAGTCAAGGCCAGGGTCAGGTTTAAGGTTAAGCTCTGACATAGGCAAAGTTCAGAGTTAGGTTTATGATCAGGGTCAGGGAGATGGTCAGATTTATTGTTAATGTGGGGTTAGGGTTAGGGTTAGAGGTAGGTGGAGGGTTAGACCGGTTTAGGGTCAGTGTCAGGGAAAATGTTAGGGGTTCGTTTTAGGGTTAGGTTCAGCATTAGGTTTTGGGTCAGGGCCCGTGTTAGTGTCATGGTCGGGGTTACGTTTAGGGTTAGAGTAAGTGTCAGGCTCACAGTCAGGGTCAGGGTTAATTTTAGGGTCGGAGTCAATGTCACTGTTAGGGTCAGGGTTAGGTGTATGTTCTTTGCCTGGGTCAGGTTCATGGTGAAGTTTAGCGCCAGTGTCAGGTTTACGGTCAGGATGAAGTATTGGTTTAAAGTCCACATTCGGGTCAGGGACAGTGTTATGGTCATGGTAAGGTTTAGGCTCAGGGCCAGGGTCAGGTATATGGTCAGGGTTTGGTATAGGCAAAGTTCAGGGTTAGGCTTATGATCATAGTCAGGTATAGGGTCAGGGTTATTGTTAAAGTTTAGGGTTAGTGTTAGGGTTAGTGTTTGGTTGACGGTTAGGGTTAGGGTTAGAACTTGTTAGGATCAGGGTCGGGGTAGGGTTAGGGCTTACTCTGAGGGTTAGGTCAGCGATAGGATTCGGGGGAGGGCCCGTGTTAGTGTCAGGTTCAGGGTTATATTTATGGTAGAGTTAGGGTGGCTCACAGTCCGGGTCAAGTTTAGTGTTCAGGTCAGTGTCGGGGTCACTGTTAGGGTCAGGGTTAGGTTTATGGTCATGGTCTAGGTCAGGGTCAGGGTGATGTTTAGCGCCAGTCTCCGGTTTAGGGTCAGGTTCAGGTATTGGTTTAAAGACCACATTCGGGTCAGGGACAAGGTTATGTAGTATTCAGTGTTAGGGTCATGGTTAGGATTAGGGTCAGGGTCAGGGTCAGGTGAATATCATGGACAGGGTCACGTTTACCGTCAGGCTTTGGTTTAGGGTCAATGTTCGGTTCAGTGTCA
>NW_026753733.1:0-1329 GCF_022355385.1 Mustela nigripes
ATAAAAAATAAATTTTAAAAAAGTAAAATTCACAAAACAAATGGAGCTACTATCATCTCTTTATTATCTCATATAAATTTCTGAAAAGCCTAAACTCAACTCTACTTCATCACCTAATATTCTTCAGTGAAGCTAACACAGTCAACTTTCTGCCTTTATCCCCACTGAAAATTCTCTCATTATTTTCGAGAAAACCTGCTAACGATCAAATATTACTGGGCTTTCTTCAGTCCCTACCAATTGGACCTCTTTGTGTTTGACATTTTGGAAAGTTCTTCTTTGAAATTCATCTCTTGTTGTCTTTCATGATACTTTTCCTCTTAACACTTTCTCTGTTCATACTTCAACTCTATTCTCATAGTTTCAACTGCCAAAGCATCACGGAGGGATACTTACATACCTAACTGTCTGATACACAGCTCCAATCAGAATGCCCCAGCAGGAGGAGTCAAGATGGTGGAGAAGTAGCAGGCTGAAACTACTTCAGCTAGCAGGAGATCAGCTAGATAGCTTATCTAAAGATTGCAAACACCTGAAAATCCATCAACAGATCGAAGAGAAGAAGAACAGCAATTCTGGAAACAGAAAAACAACCAATTTCTGAAAGGTAGGACCGGCGGAGAAGTGAATCCAAAGCGACGGGAAGATAGACCCCGGGGGGAGGGGCCTGTACCTGGCAAGCGGTGGAGCAATGGAGCACAAAATCAGGACTTTTAAAAGTCTGTTCCGCTGAGGGACATCGCTCCATAGGCTAAACCGGGGCGAAGCCCACGCGGGGTCAGCGTGGCCTCAGGTCCCGCAGGGTCACAGAAGGATCGGGGGTGTCTGAGTGTCGCAGAGCTTACGGGTATTGGAACGGGAAAACCAGCTACAGAGACAGAGCCGACAGTAAGATGACAGCACGGGGTTACCTTGAACCAGTAGCAGGCTCAGTGAGCTCTCAGCATGGCCGGAGGTCAGGCAGACGGGAGTAACTGGGCGCTGGTCTCTGAGGGCGCACTGAGGAGTGGGGCCCCGGGCTCTCGGCTCCTCCGGCCTGGACACCAGGAGGCCGCCATTTGTATTCCCGTCCTTCGGAACTCTAAGCGCTCAGGGAACAAAAGCTCCTGAAAGCAAACCCGAGTGAATTACTCAGGCCCTGGTAAGGGCGGTGCAATTCCGCCGGGACAAAGACACTTGAGAAACACTACACCAGGCCCCTCCCCCAGAAGATCAACAAGAAACCCAGCCAAGAACAAGATCACCTACCAAGGAGTGCGGTTTCAATACCAAGGAGGGCAGCAGAATTCCAGAGGAGGAGAAAGCAAAGCATGGAACTCATGGCTTTTT
>NW_026753734.1:0-1329 GCF_022355385.1 Mustela nigripes
GGGAATTCTGCCCATTCCATTGTCCAAAATCGTACAAATTAGGAGAACCCTCCAAAGTCTCTGAGGCCATCCCAATAGTATAGGTCGCCCGGGACAAAAAAGGACAGTCTGACAACAGCTGAGCATCTAACTCCATTCATACCCTAGAAGGATCTCCCCAGAGAAGAAGATTGAACCAGACAGGACCCTAGGCCAAAATCGGATCCATTGCTTTGGTTTACAGGCATGTCTCCTCAAAACCCTGGATTCCAATACCAGCATTGGGGTTTTCCAGAGGCACCCATCAAAACAAACCTCATCTCCACAAGGAGTCTTCTGCATGGGAGCTATGTCAAAAGCTTAGGAGAATATTTCAGGGTCCCGGTGCCACCGCCCCATTCCAAGGCCCTCATGGACACAAACACACATTAGACCGATCCTCAGGATATTCCATTTCAACTCAGCCACCCCGATTGCTCCCGCAGAGCCATCAGATCTAAACTGTCTTGTCGCTAGGAGACAATTGGAATGCGAGGTGGGCTACCCAGCCATCTATCCTTAGAACCCTGCTCGGAATCGTTAGCCTGGAGCCAACCAACAGCTCTCAATTGTCCTGCAGAATAATCTTTGAAGTTCTGAGCTTCTCACAACTCCCATCGTGAGAATACACCCATGGCCTCGGGATCCCCCCCCCTTCATGACTTGGCCCTCAGGGACATAAGGTCCAACCTGAGCGATCGTCTGATCCTCACTCTGACTTCAGATGCACGAGATCTCGGTTTAGATCTGTAGATTGTGCCTGCCATGTCCTCACCCAGAAACCTAAGCCTAACTGTGTCCTCAGACTTCCATCCTCAGACTAATGGCCCACAAGCCCTCCAGTTTGGCAATCCAGAATTATAATGCAGCACTCTGCTTGCCCTCCAGAAGAACAATATTGCCTTCTGGGGCTACCCATAAACCCCAAATGAAGATCAACCTGCACGCCACTTGGCTGTACCCAAAATATATAGGCTGACCTTGGCAATAGTGCCCTTTCTGACAGAGGCTGAGCCTGGATCTCCTGGCCCCACCCATACAGCTGGCCGCTCACTGAGCACATCGGACCAGCCATTGCCTAGGTCCTTATTTCTTCCTAGCCTCGGTTTTCAGGATTTAGAACCTAGACCTTATCTCCAATCACTGCCCATGTTTGAAAATGTTGCAGAAATCAAAACTCTTTCGCGATGGCAAGAAACCTTGTGGTAGGCTTGTTGTATAATGTTCAGTGTAGTGGATACCAGTGTGTCCAATGAGGCCCCGCCATTGCTCGTGGGCCACATAGGTGGCAAACACACATTGTGACCCTCA
>NW_026753735.1:0-1329 GCF_022355385.1 Mustela nigripes
AAACCATAGTGCAAGGACCAATGCCGCGTTTCCTAGAGAACCCCAAGGTATTTTTCTAGAATGGCCTTATGCCTATATATCAGGCGTCCTGTTTTCACTCCCTTTGTGGAGCACCTACCCTGGAGGTGATGTAATAACCAATGACCAAAAAACAATAAAAAAACCCAAACATCCAGGTCGAAGTGCCATCCCTGCCTGGAGATGAGTAGACTGCTCAACAGATCCTGGGCAGGCATCTCAGCCCAGGCCTGTGTTGGGGAAGCTGGTTGCTGGCTTTGGGTGCAATCAGAAAGCCAGCAAACTGACCAGAGAGTGCAGCCAGGGTTAACAGGACTGATGACCTTTTCGCAGCCAGGCCATGGGCAGACACCCGCTCAGGGAGCCAGGCTAGGAGGCTGCCCAGCACCGGCGCTGGCCACGCTTGCAGCCCCCCAGGGCTTCCCACCCCCCACCCGCCGCCCCAGCCAGTGCCGGGCCTTAGGAGAGAGGGGGGCGGGGGTGGCGCAGAGAAAGGGCTTTGCTAATTGCCAAAGCGGGTAATGAGCTCCCGGAACACTCAGGAGGGATGGGGGCGAGGGCGGGTTGAGGGCGGCAGGGAGAATGGACTTTGCTAATTCCCGAAGCGGGAAGTGAGCTCACAGAGGATGTGGCAGAGAGTCTGGGAGGAGGTGGAGCTGCTGGCGGAGGAGGGGCGCGCAGCGCCCCGGTGCTGTGCTGCGGCCCAGTTGGGACTGCAGGACCCACTGGACTCGCAGTCCCTGCGCTCCTGCGTGAGGCCCTGCAGTCCCGCTCCTGCTGCCTGATGCCCCTTCCCGCCCCAAGGCTTCTCCGGACCACCCTCTTCCAACAGGTAAAGTGACACCGCGCCTCGCCCTCACCTGGAGAAGAAAGCAGGGGAGTCCAACTGGGGGCGGGGAGGGGGGCTGTCGAGGCCCAGCCTCCCAGGAACCCCAGGGCTCCGGGACCACCCCAGACGCTGGGCTGAACCCGGGTCCTCATGGGGTCGGGCTGGGGAGAGCGCCTTGCGAGGTGCCCCCCACAAGTGGGCTAATAGCCCCCATCGTTCGGCACCCCCACGCACGCGTGCTGAGGACCCCCTTCCCTCCCCCGCCATGGCCCCGCTGCTTTTGTTCTGGACTTGGGATCCCAGGTGAAAACTAGTCCCTCAGACCTCCCTGGCAGCAAGGAGGGCAGGGAGGGTTTCCTGGTTTTCTGCCCTGGCTCTCCACATTCACAAGCCTTCTGGCTTCCCTTTCCTTTCCTCATTGTCAGTTTTATTAAATGGTTTTCTTCTGCATGTTGACCCGAAGAGCTATTTCATGAATGAAT
>NW_026753736.1:0-1328 GCF_022355385.1 Mustela nigripes
ATATAGTATTCTTAGCTGCATGTTTTTCTCGTTTAGTGCTCTGAAAATATCATGCTACCTCTTTCTGGCCTGCCAGGTCTCTGTGGAGAAGTCTGCTGCCAAGCTAATATTTTTTACCATTGTATGTTACAGACTACTTTTCCCCGGCTGCTTTCAGGATATCCTCTTTGTCACTAAGACTTGTAATTTTTACTATTAGGTAATGGGGTGTGGACCTATTCTTCTTGATTTTGAGGGGGGTTGTCTGCACATCCTGGATTTTGATGCTTGTTCCCTTTGCCATATTAGGGTAATTCTCTCCAATAATTCTCTCCAATATACCTTCTGCTGCCCTCTCTCTTTCTTCTTCTTCTGGAATCCCAATTATTCTAATGTTGTTTCGTCTTATGGTGTCACTTATCTCTCGAATTCTCCCCTCATGGTCCAGTAACTGTTTGCCCCTCTTTTGCTCATCTTCTTTATTCTCTGTAATTTGGTCTTCTTTAACGCTAATTATTTCTTCTGGCTCATTTATCCTAGCAGTGAGATCCTACATTTTGATTGCACCCCATTAATAGCTGGTTAGATTTTAGTTCTTTTATTTCTCCAGAAAGGGCTTTTATATCTCCTGAGAGGATTTCTCTAAAATCTTCCATTACTTTTTTGAGCCCGGCTAGAACCTTGAGAATCGTCATTCTGATTCTAGATCTGACATATTACCAATGTCTGTATTGATTACGACTGTAGCCTTTGGTACTGCCTCTTGTTCTTTCTTTAGTGGTAAATTTTTCGGCCTTATCATTTTGTCCAGCTAAGACTACAAGAAGGATCAAGTAAAATACTAAAATGGTGACAAAGTCCCTAGGAAAATATGCGTTATCCAAATCAGAAGAGATCCCAAATCGTGAGGGGGAGAAAGGGGATAAAAAGAGGTTCAAAAAAAAAAAAGAAACAATTTTAAAAATAAAACGAATAAAGAAAAAATATAAAAATGAAATATATATATAAATATATAAATATTAGATAAACAAGTTAAGAAAATCAAATTATATATATTAGATAAACTAGAAAAAAATGTTATATATATAAATGAATGTTATAAAAAAGTTTTATATATATATACACACACATATATATATGATAAAGTAGTTAAAAAAAGTTAAAACAGAAAAGGGTAAAAATTAAAATTAGCAGATGAAGAAAAAAAATTGAAAAAAAAAATTAACTTAACTGCAAGACTGAAGAATCATGGGGAGAAAGCCATGGGTTCTGTGCTTTGCTTTCTCCTCCTCTGGAATTCCACTGCGATCCTTGGTATTGAACCTGCACTCCTTGGCAGGTGAACTTGG
>NW_026753737.1:0-401 GCF_022355385.1 Mustela nigripes
TGAGTCAAGAAACAGCCATATGCTGGTACTGAACTCCAGGCCTCTGAAGAAGATGCCTGGACACCAAAGCAATGGATCCGATTACGGCCTAGGGGCCTGTTCGTTCCTTTTTACCTCTGGGGATATCAGTCTACGAGTCTGAGTGCATGTAGGTTCTCAAATGGGCACAGATTGCTCCTGTTTGTCCTGGGAAGCCACCACTATTGGGATGGCCTCAGGGACTTTGGAGGTTTATCGTATTAGTAGAGTTGTGGCCATTGGAATGGGCAAACAGAATTCCCTTGGAGAGGGAAAGTACAGTCCTCAGGTTGGCTCCAGGGGCCTGAGCCTGTTGGGTGTGTAGGCCTGGGCTGTTTGGATAATTGTCTGAAAACACAAACTCGGCTTATGTTTCGGGTCAT
>NW_026753737.1:501-1328 GCF_022355385.1 Mustela nigripes
CCAGGGGCCTGAGCCTGTTGGGTGTGTAGACCTGGGCTGTTTGGACAATTGTCTGAAAACACAAACTCGGCTTATGTTTCGGGTCATAGGTATGGCAGGACTGATCTACAAACCATGAGGAGAACTCTTCGGGATATGAAAAAAGTGCGAGTGTGAAGCTCTTGCTAAATTTTTTATCTCTGGATATCGTGCCATTCATGGTCATGAAATATCCGGGTGACTTCATGGGAAATGGACGAGTCCTACTCTCTGGGGGTTTGGCTCCATCAAAGAGTTTTGGGTCATTCTGTGGGATGGAAGAAGTCCGTTTTTTGTTGTTGTTGTTGTTGTTGTTTTGTTTTGTTTTTCAAACTCAGTTGTCCCACCAAATGAGGGATTCCAGAGTAGAGCCCTGGAGAGGGGCGATTGGACAACCAGAAATCTGGTTTAAATTTGCGGCCTAGGGACATGTCAAGCCATTATGGCATCTAATGGTTTATCCACTGAGAGGACTTACTAGAGGACAGGACTCACGCTGTGGGTCACAATGCATATTTATGCCAGCGTCGCTCTCAAGAATGGGCGGGGCCTCAGGGTGAATGCTGGTTTCCCCTACACTGAACGTTGGACACATGCCAACCATAAGGTTTCTTGCCATGGGTAAGGAAGAGTTCTGATTTCTGCATCACAGTCACCCCTGGGCAGTGATTGGAGATAAGGTCTAGGTTCTGAAGCCTGAAAACTGAGGAGGGAAGAGATGATGACCTAAGGCGACGGCTGGTCTTATGGGCTCAGGGTGCGGTCAGCTGTCCGGGTGTTGGTCACGAGGTCCGGGCTCAGGTTGTCAG
>NW_026753738.1:0-1328 GCF_022355385.1 Mustela nigripes
TTTATTATATTCACTCTCTGCCACTATATCCAGAGGAGGATTATGGAAATAAAACTGAGGGGTTGGAACTCCTCTGTCAAAAGACTTATACTTTGGGCTCTGGGGCTACTTCCTTCCTGTGAAAGTAGAGGCTTTCCTCTACTGTTTCCTAAATTCCAAGGATGGTGCCAGTGAGAGAAATACCACTGTGGGGGAAAAGCTGCAGAACCCAGAATCTGGACATCATATGCTATACTCTCTGGAGAATAGGTCTTCTCAACTGCGGATCTTTCCAGGGGAGGTGTATGAACGCTCCTTTTCTGCATCTCAGTCTCCCTGGCATGTTCCAAGAATTTAGACCAGTAATTCTGAAAGGGACCCCAATCCAAACAGATCAAGAAGTCATTATCCTTTCTACTTCACCAAGCTCCAACCCCAGGTATTACAAAACTTAACTTCATCCTATCAGATAAGCCCAGTTCTCATTGGCCCTCTGCCTTGAACCACAAAAGCATCCAGATCTGGGCAGCAGTCTTTGATCCACTGCTACCCAGTTCTGCAGTAGTACCTCTCACTGGCCACTGGCGCGGAAACACTCACATCTCGGACTCTGGACACCTCATCTCTTGGGATGGAAGTGGCACGGGGTATAGAAGCATTGCATAGATATAGGGAGCTACGAGTTCAGAATATAAAGGCTGTTTCAATGCATCAGCTCTGGGTTGAATCCCAGTTACATCCTTTACTGTTCATTTGTTAAGGGACCCCTCTAACCCCGAGTCTCCTGGCATGTGAAATGGAACTAATAATGCCATCCCCTTCAAAAGCTGTCTTTGAGATTAAATGAGATAATGCATCTACAATCTTTTGCACGGTACCTGGCAGACGCATCCTGAGGATTCGGTTAGCTATCATTATTAGCCTTGTGATACCCCGTGCACATCATAGAGCCTATCTGGGTTCAATCCGGGCTGCTGCAAAACTTATGAAAGCAACTGCCCTGCCTTCCTCCAGGGTTGTAAGGATTAAAAGAAGTGTTCAGCCACACTTTACTCACAATCCAGGCGGGAGGAAGACCGCGATGCCATAGGACCTCGAGTTTGCGGAGGGCTCGTGGGCGTGGCTTGAGCTTGAGTTTGCAAGCGACGACAGGATTGGTTGAAGAGAGGATTCGCGTCCTCTCGGTTCCGCCCTAGACCTCACTGCGCCTGCGCACGTTCTCTCTGCTTCGCAGCGAAGCTAGGTGGTGACTTTGCGAAGTGTGTCTCGCTGTACTCGCGTCAGCGTTAGCGTCAGCGACAGCGCGTCAGCGGCAGTCGCTGCGGCAGCGTTACGGGTTGTCAAGGTAA
>NW_026753739.1:0-1328 GCF_022355385.1 Mustela nigripes
CTTTTGTGAGAGTAGGAGAAGGGACTCAAGGGAGACAACACAAAGAATAGGGTTGGCTGGCCGCCCTGTGAGGGCGCTACAGTGACCTGGAGTAGCGCCTGCCCTCCAGATGGTGGTGGATGGCGCCAGCTGGCTCCTGGAGCAGCAGTGGCCCTCGGGGTGGATTGCCCCAGCAGGATCACAGAGATCAGAGGCCGTGATGCAGTTGCCTGAAGGCTGGGGTTTGAAAAGGTTAAATGGTTCACTAAAGGTCACCCAGATTTTTACACAAGCATCCTGGCTCCAACTCCTATGCTCTTTCCAGTCTGTACCTGCAGACTGGCTCTGTCCTTAATAAGGTTTCCTTTAGTCTCAAGTTTCTAGCTTGCTAAAGCCACTGGACCAGGGGATACTGAAAGTCCTTGAGTCCTCTAGAATGTTGTAATGGTAGATTTTGCTCCTGAGTCTGCTTCCCACCAGTTAGGTCACAAGTCCCCTTGGGCAAGTATTTCAAACTCCCTGGCTTGTTTTCTGTAATTGAGTTTCAGAAATTTGACTTCTAAAGTGCTGATTTTTGGGAACCTGGGTGGCTCAGTGGGTTAAGCCTCTGCCTTTGGCTCAGGTCATGGTCTCAGGGTCCTGGGATAGAGTCCCACATCCAGCTCTCCGCTCAGCAGGGAGCCTGTCCCTGCCTCTCCCTACTTGTGATCTCTCTCAATGTGTCAAATAAACAAACAAAATCTTAAAAAAAAAAAATAAAGTTCTGATTTTGTGAAAAGTCAGTTTGTGCTGTTTTTCTGAGTGCCCCCATTTACCAGGAGCGCTGATGGTTTCACAGCGCCTCCTACCTATGGAAAGTCTGTTCAGTTGTACCTTCAAGTTAAGCACTTGCACTAACACAAGTCACGGGGTATATTTAAGTCTCCCCTCCCCCCATCACTTAAGTGATATTGTCAGTCATCCAACACCGCAATCAAACAGGGCAAAAACAAATTGTAAAAGGAAAAGATTGCACAGTTTAAGGAAGAAAATGCAATATAGAAAATGAAAATAAATGCATGAAGACTGAGCCAAAAAAATCCGAAGGCCACGACTGAGTTATATGGAGCAGCTAGCTGTCAGTAACAGACTCAGAGCTTTCCAGTTGAGTGGGTGTTAGCTCTCTGTCTTAGCGAACTGGAGAAAATTCCTTTACTGGCCGTATACAAGATTCTTTGAATAGTGCTTGAGAGCCACAGAGGTAGCCTATAACTCATTAGGAACAGAGAGCCACAGAGGTAGCCTATAACTCATTAGGAACTGAAAGATCAGAGAAGCCTGATTTAGAGCCAGTTTTCATCGGTGGGTGG
>NW_026753740.1:0-614 GCF_022355385.1 Mustela nigripes
CTCTACAGGAAATATTGAAAGGGGTCCTCTAAGCAAAGAAGAGCCTACAAGTGGTAGATCAGTAAGGAACAGAGACAATATACAGTAACAGTCACCTTACAGGCAATACAATGACACTAAATTCATATCTCTCAATAGTTACCTTGAATGTTAATGGACTAAATGCCCCAATCAAAAGACACAGGGTATCAGAATGGGATAAAAAAACAAAACCCATCTATATGTTCCCTACAAGAAACTCATTATAAGCCCGAAGACACCTCAGGATTTCAAGTGAGGGGGTGGAAAAGAATTTACCATGCTAATGGACATCAGAAGAAAGCTATGGTGGCAATCCTTATATCAGATCAATTAGATTTTAAGCCAAAGACTATAATAAGAGATGAGGAAGGACACCATATCATACTCAAAGGGTCTGTCCAACAAGAAGATCTAACTATTTTAAATATCTATGCCCCCAACGTGGGAGCACCCAACTATATAAACCAATTAATAACAAAATCAAAGAAACACATCAACAATAATACAATAATAGTAGGGGACTTTAACACTCCCCTCACTGAAATGGACAGATCATCAAAGCAAAAGATCAGCAAGGAAATAAAGGCCTTAAA
>NW_026753740.1:714-1328 GCF_022355385.1 Mustela nigripes
CTCTACAGGAAATATTGAAAGGGGTCCTCTAAGCAAAGAAGAGCCTACAAGTGGTAGATCAGTAAGGAACAGAGACAATATACAGTAACAGTCACCTTACAGGCAATACAATGACACTAAATTCATATCTCTCAATAGTTACCTTGAATGTTAATGGACTAAATGCCCCAATCAAAAGACACAGGGTATCAGAATGGGATAAAAAAACAAAACCCATCTATATGTTCCCTACAAGAAACTCATTATAAGCCCGAAGACACCTCAGGATTTCAAGTGAGGGGGTGGAAAAGAATTTACCATGCTAATGGACATCAGAAGAAAGCTATGGTGGCAATCCTTATATCAGATCAATTAGATTTTAAGCCAAAGACTATAATAAGAGATGAGGAAGGACACCATATCATACTCAAAGGGTCTGTCCAACAAGAAGATCTAACTATTTTAAATATCTATGCCCCCAACGTGGGAGCACCCAACTATATAAACCAATTAATAACAAAATCAAAGAAACACATCAACAATAATACAATAATAGTAGGGGACTTTAACACTCCCCTCACTGAAATGGACAGATCATCAAAGCAAAAGATCAGCAAGGAAATAAAGGCCTTAAA
>NW_026753741.1:0-1328 GCF_022355385.1 Mustela nigripes
TGCCTTCTGCTCAGGTCATGATCCCAGGGTCCTGGGATCGAGCCCCGCATCAGGCTCTCTGCTCCTCGGAGGGCCTGCTTCTTCCTCTCTCTCTGCCTGCCTCCCTGCCTACCTGTGATCTCTCTCTCTGTCAAATGAATAAATTAAAAAATATTTAAAAAAAGAAAAGAAAATGGGTGTGAGACAAACAACTGGGCTCCTTTAACATCACAATAACAAAAAATAAAACAAAAAAACTCCAAAACCATTACCTGCTGGCACAGAATTTTCACCCACCTTATGGTTAACCTATATCTAGCTAGCAGGTAGCAGGTCTGGGAAGGAAGGCTTATAAGAAGGATAAGTTTTGAATGGAAGAAAGAAGAATGCTTGGGTAGTGTCAAAGTGGACAGAGACTATCATAGAAGGTTCTAGAAGCCAGGTATGGTATTTGAACACTGGATGCTTAAGTTGGTGAGAGAAAGCAGGAAGGATAATGCCCTTCACAGTTCTGTCCTGGGCCAGTACTGGCACAAATCTTGAAGAACATTTCTTTACGAGATTCTTATGGCGAAGGGAAAAAAAACCTTCTGTGGTCTCAGAAACACATCTTATAAAATAGGTCTCCCAAAATTTAGGCCACAGAGCTGTCCTCAGCAGCTATAATGACAAACAAAATGAGAAGTGCCTGAGGCCTAGGTGCTACCAAATTCTGCCCTGCTGGGGCACCTGGAGAGGAAAATGATCAAATGCCATTTCAGTCCATTATCAATCCAATCTACTTCTTGAGTGGCAGCAGAGAATCTAGTTCTAAAAATATCATTGTAATCTGTGGCTTGGAATAATCACACCTATCAAAAGCCAGGTTAAAGTGTGTGTGTGTGTGTTTGCACACTTGTGCACATCTTCATGTGTGCAGGCTAGAGTGAGGAAATGAAAATTACCTTGTGCATATATGCAATGGGCATTTTCTTTCTTGTTTCATATTTTCTTTCTGGGCAGCAGTTGTAATGCTGGCAAGTGGGGAATTTGGGAGAAGGGAGCGGGTGCTGCTGAGTACTCATCAGGAAGACCCCGGCACTGTGTGCAGCCCCTTCCACCCCTTATCTCACCCAGTTGCATAGTCAGGAAGCGCCAGAACTATGTTTTGTTTTTGCTTTTGTTTTTGTTTTAAAGACTTTATTTATTTATTTGACAGACAGAGATCACAAGTAGGCAGAGAGGCAGGCAGAGAGAGAGGAGGAAGCAGGCTCCCTGCTGAGCAGAGAGCCTGTGCAGGGCTCAATCCCAGGACCCTGAGATCATGACCTGAGCTGAAGACAGAGGCTTAACCCACTGAGCCACCCAGG
>NW_026753742.1:0-1328 GCF_022355385.1 Mustela nigripes
CAATGTCCACAATAGCCAAACTATGGAAAGAACCTAAATGTCCATCAACAGATGAATGGATAAAGAAGTTGTGGTATATATATACAATGGAATACTATGCAGCCATCAAAAGAAATGAAATCTTGTCATTTGCAACAACGTGGATGGAAGTAGAGGGTATCATGCTTAGCGAAATAAATCAATCAGAGAAAGACAACTATCATATGATCTCCCTGATATGAGGAAGTTGTGATGCAACATGGGGGGTAAAGGGGATAGGAGAAGAATAAATGAAACAAGATGGGATTGGGAGGGAGACAAACCATAAGTGACTCTTAATCTCACAAAACAAACTAAAGGTACTGGGGGGAGGGGGGGTTGGGAAAGGGGGGGTGGGGTTATGGACATTGCGGAGGGTATGTGCTATGGTGACTGCTGTGAAGTGTGTAAACCTGGCGATTCACAGACATGTACCCCTGGGGATAAAAATATATTATATGTTTATAAAAAATAAAAAAATTATAAATAAATAAATAAATAAAAGATTCCACTGTCTGAAAGAAAAAAAAAAGAAAAAGAAACAAGAGCATTGAATGATACATTGGATCAAATGGACTTCAGAGATATATACACAACATTCCACCATAAAACAATGGAATATTCATTCTTCTCTAGTGCACATGGAACTTTCTCCAGAATAGACCACATACTGGGTCACAAATCAGAGTCAACCATTACCAAAAGACTGACATTATTCTCTGCGTATTCTCAGACCACAGTGCTTTGAAACTGGAATGCAACCACAAGAAAAAGTTTGGGAGGAATTCAAACACCTGGAAGCTAAAGACCACCTTGCTTAAGAATATTTGGATCAACGAGGAAATCAAAGAAGAACTTAAACACTTCATGGATACCAATAAGAATGAAGACACTTCAGTCCAAAACCTATGGGATAGAGCAAAGGCGGTCCTAAGGGAGAAATACATAGCTATCCAAGCCTCCCTCAAAAAAAAAAACTGAAACATTGAGAATACACCAGCTGTTTTTACACCGTAAATAACTGGAGAATCAACAACAAATTTAAGGCAATCCCACACACAAGAAGGGAAATAATCAAGATTGAGCAGAGATCAATGAGATAGAAACTAGAACACATCAACAAAACTAAAAGCTGGATTGTTGAAAGAATCAATACCATTGATAAAACAGGGGGAGGAGTCAAGATGGCAGAGAAGTAGCAGGCTGAGACTACTTCAGCTAGCCAGAGATCAGCTAGATAGCTTATCTAAAGATTGCAAACACCTGAAAATCCATCGGCAGATCGAAGAGAAGAAGAACAGCAATTCTGT
>NW_026753743.1:0-1328 GCF_022355385.1 Mustela nigripes
AACAAAAAGAAATAAAGGCATCTGAATCAGCAAGAAGTCAAACTCTCACTCCTCACAGATTATGTGATACTCTACATGGAAAACTCAAAAGACTCCATCCAAAAATTGTTAGAAGTTCTACAGGAATTCAGCAAAGTGGCAGCACAGAAATCAGTTGCATTTCTATACACCGACAATGAGATAGAAGAAAGAGAAATTAAGGAGTCAAAGCCACTTACAATTGCACCAAAAACCATTAAGATACCTAGGAATAAACCCAAACAAAGAGGCAAGGGATTGGTACCCTGAAAACTATAGAACACTCATGAGAGAAACTGAGGAAGACCCAAAGAAATGGCAAAAACCTTCCATGCTCATAGACTGGAAGAACAAATACTGTGAAAATGTCTATGCTTCCCAGAGCAATCTATACATTCAACACAATACCTATCAAAATACCATCAACATTTTTTCAGAGCTGGTACAAATATTCCTAAAATTTGTATGGAACCAGAAAAGATCCCAAATGGCCAAAGGAATGTTGAAAAAGCTCACCAAAGCTGGTGGCATCACAATTCCAGACTTCAAGCTCTATGACCAAGCTGTCATCATCAAGACGGTATGGTATTGCCACAAATACACACGCATAGATCAAAGAGCCCAGAAATGGACCCTCAACTCTATGGTCAACTAATCTGTGGCAAAGCAGAAAAGAATGTCCAATGGAACAAAAGACAGTCATTCCAACAAATGGTGTTGGGAAAACTGGACAGCCACAAACAGGAGAATGAAACTGGACCATCTTGTTACACCACACATAAAAATAAGATTCAAAATGGATGTAAGACCTAAATGTGAGACAGGAACCCATCAAAATCCTAGAAGAGAACACAGGTTGTATTCTCTCTGGCTTTGGCCAAAGCAACTTCTTGCTAGACAGGTCTCCAAAGGCAAGAGAAACAAAGATTTCATCAAGATAAAAAGGTTTTGCATAGCAAAGGAAACAACTGACAACACTAAAAGATGACCTACAGAATGGAAAATGGTATTTGTAATTGACATATCAGATAAGGGGCGAGTATCCAAAATCTATAAAGACTTATCAAACTCAACACCCAAAGAACAATCCAGTCAAGAAATGGGTAGAAGAAATGAACAGACATTTCTCAAAGAAGACACACAAATGGGCAACAGATATGAAAAAATGCTCAGCATCACTTGGCATCAGGGAAATAAATATAAATCAAAAGCACAATGAGATATCACCTCACACCTGTCAGAATGGCTAAAATGAACAAGTCAGGAAACAACAGATGTTGTCAGGCATGCAGAGAAAGCAGAAGCCTCTT
>NW_026753744.1:0-1328 GCF_022355385.1 Mustela nigripes
CCTGGGCACTAATGCACTGTCTGACAACCTGAGCCCGGAACTCGTGACCAACACCCAGACAGCGGACCGCACACTGAGCACATCAGACCCGCCATGGCCTTAGGTCATCATCTCTTCCCTACCTCAGTTTTCAGGCTTCAGAACCTAGAAGTTATCTCCAATCACTGCCCAGGGGTGCCTGTGATTTAGAAATCAGAACTCTTCCTTATCCATGGCAAGAAACCTTGTGGTTGGCATATTGTCCAACGTTCCTTGTAGGAGAAACCAGCATTCACCCTGAGGCCCCGCCCATTCTTGAGAGCGACGAGGGCATAAAAAAGCATTGTGACCATCAGTGTGAGTCCTGTCCTCTAGTATGTCCTCACAGTGGCTGAACCATTAAATGTCATAATGGGCCTGACATATCCCTAGTCCCCAATTTTTAACCAGATTTCTGGTTGTCCAGTCGCCCCTCCCCAGGGCTCTACTCTGGTATCCCACATGAGGTGGGACACCTGAGGTTGTAAAACAAAATAAAACAAATCAACAACAACAGAACTCCGGACTTCTTCCATCCCACAGAATAACCCCAAACTCTTTGGACGGAGCCAAATGCCCAGAGAGTAAGACTCGTCCATTTCCCATGAAGTCACCCGGAAATTTCACGACCATGAGTGACACGATATCCAGAGACAAAAACTTGAGCAAGAGCCTCACACTCGCCTTATTTTCATATCCCGAAGAGTTCTCCTCATGGTCTGTAGATCCATCCTGCCATACCTATGATCCGAAACATAAGCCGAGTTTGTGTTTTCAGACAACTGTCGAAACAGCCCTGGCCTACACACCCTACAGGCTCAGGCCCCTGGAGCCAAACCTGAGGACAGTGCTTGCCCTCAGCAAGAGATTTGTATGTGCCCATTCCAATGGCCACAAACCTACTAAGAGGATAAACCTCCAAAGTCCCTGAGGCCATCCCAATATTTGCGGGTTCCCAGTACAAACAGGGGCAATCTGGGCCGATCTGAGCACCTACCGGCACTCAGAGCCGTAGACTGATGTCCCCAGAGTTAAAAAGGAACAAAAAGGCCCCTAGGCACCTATCGGATCCATTGCTTTGGTTTCCAAGCATCTCTCATCAGAGTCCTGTATTTCAATAACAGCATATGGCTGTTTCTTGACTCACCCATCAGAACAAATCTCATCTACACGTGGGAAACTTGCACGACGGACCTGTGTGAAAGCCTCTCTTTAGGAGAAGCCTTCAGGGCCCCAGTGCCACCGCTTCATTCCAAGGTCTCCATAGACACAAAATCATATTAGGACTCATCCACGGGAGAGTCCATTTC
>NW_026753745.1:0-1327 GCF_022355385.1 Mustela nigripes
AGCTTTTGACATAGCTCCCATGCACAAGTTTCCTTGTGGAGACGAGGTTTGTTCTGATGGGTGCCTCAGGAAAACCCCAATGCTGGTATTGGAAACCAGAGTTTTGAGGAGACATGCCTGTAAAGCAAAGCAATGGATCCGATTTTAGCCTAGGGTCCTGTCTGGTTCAATCTTCTTCTCTGGGGACATCCATCTAGGATATGAGAGGAGGTAGATGCTCAGCTGGTGTCAGACTAACCTTTTTTGTCCCTGGCGACCTATACTTTTGGGATGGCCTCAGGGACTTTGGAGGGTTCTCCTAATTTGTACGATTTTGGACAATGGAATGGGCAGAATTCCCATGGATTGGGTAGGCACAGTCCGAATGTGTGGCTCCAGGGTCCCCAGCCTGGATGGTGTGTGGCCCAGGACTTTGAGGACAGAAGTCTGAAAACACAAACTCAGCTTATGTTTGGGGACGTAGGTATGGCAGGCCCGATCTACAAACCATGAGAAGACATCTTCAGAATAAAAAGAAAGTGCGAGTCTGATGTGCTTGCTCAGACTTTTGTCTCTGTATTTTGTTTCAGTGATGGCCGTGGAATGTCGAGGAGGCCTCATGGGCCATGGATGAATCATCCTCTCTGTGGATTTGGCCCGATCCCAATTGTTTTTCCTCAATCTTTTGGATGGAGGTCTCCCTTCAGGGTTGTTACATCAGGTGTCCCACCAAAAGAGGAATTCCAAAGCAGAGCCCTGGGGAAGAGTGAAGGGACAACCCGAACTATTGTTAAAAATTGGGGCCTATGGGCAGGGCAAGCCCAATATGCTGTCTCTTCATCCAGCCACTGAGGGGCCTTACCTGAGGTCTGGGCTAAGGCTGTGGGTCACAATGTGAGTTTGCCACCTATGTGGCCCGCGAGCAATGGCGGGGCCTCATCGGACAAACAGGTTTCCACTACACTGAACGTTGGACAACAATCCAACCACAAGGTTCTTGCCATTGGGCAGGAGTTCTGATTTCTGCATCATTTTCAAACCTGGGCAGTGATTGGAGATAAGGTCTAGGATCTGAATCCTGTAAACCGAGGTTGGGAAGAGATTACGACCTAAGGCAATGGCTGTTCCTATGTGCTCAGTCAGCGGCAAGCTGTCTGGGTGGGGCCAGGAGTTCCAGGCTCAGGCTCTGTCAGAAAGGGCATTATTGCCCAGGTCAGACTATATATTTTGGGTACAGCCAATTGGCGTGCAGGTTGATCTTCATTTGGGGTTTCTGGGTAGCCCCAGATGGCAATGTTTTTCTTCTGGAGGGCAAGCAGAGTGCTGCATTGTAATTCTGGATTGCCAA
>NW_026753746.1:0-1327 GCF_022355385.1 Mustela nigripes
GCCAACCACAAGGTTTCTTGACATAGGGAAAGAGTTCTGATTTCTGCATCATTTTCAAACCCGGGCCGTGATTAGAGATAAGGTCTAGGTTCTGATGCCTGAAAACCGAGATTGAGAAGAGAGGACGACCGAAGGCCATGGCGGGTCCGATGTGCGCAGTGTGCGGCCAGCTGTCTGGTTGGGGCCAGGAGGTCCAGACTCAGGCTGTGTCAGAAAGGGCATTAGTGCCCAGTTCAGCCTATATATTTGGGGTACAGCCAAATGGCGTGCACGTTGATCCTCATTTGGGGTTTCTGGGTACCCCCAGATTGCAATGTTTTTCTTCTGGAGGGCAGGCAGAGTGCTGCATTTTAGTTCTGGATTGACAAACTGGAGGGCTTGTGGGCCAATAGTCTGAGGGCGGAAGTCTGAGAACCCAATCTAGGCCTAGGTTTCTGGGTGAGACCTGAATAGAGATCTTGTGCATCTGAAGACAGGGCGAGGATCAGACATTCACACAGGTTGGAAATTCTGACCCTGATGGCCCCTTCTTGAAGGGGGGGTGGATCACGAGGCCATGGGGGTTTTCCATCAATGGGAGTTGTGTGAACTCCCAACTGCAAAGATTCTTCTACAGGACAATTGAGTCCTGTTGGTTGGCAGAAGGACCACATTTCCAAGCAGGGCTCTAAGGATGGATGGGTGGGTAGCCCACCTCGCATTCCAATTTTGTCCAAGAAACAAGACAGGTTAGATGTGCTGGACCTGGGGGAGCAACCGAGAGGCTAATTTGAAATGGACTCTCCCGTGGATGTGTCCTATTATGATTTCGTGTCTATGGAGACCTTGGAATGAAGCGGTTGCACTGGGGCCCTGAAGGGTTCTCCTAAAGAGAGGCTTTCACACAGCGCCATCGTGCAAGTTTCTTAGGTGTAGATGAGATTTGTTTTGATGGGTGAGTCAAGAAACAGCCATATGCTGTGATTGAAATCCAGGCCTCTGAGGAGAGATCCCTGGAAACCAAAGCAATGGATCCGAAAGTTGCCTAGGGGTCTGTTCATTCCTTTTTACCTCTGGGGGCATCAGTCTACGGGTCTGAGTGCCGGTAGGCGCTCAGATGTTCCCAGATAGCACCTGTTTGTCCTGGGAAGCCACAAATATTAGGATGGCCTCAGGGTTTATCCTATTAGTAGGATTGTGGCCACTGGAGTGGGCACATACAATTCCCTTGGAGAGGGCAAGCACAGTCATCAGGTTTGGTTCCAGGGGCCTGAGTCTGTAGGGTGTGTAGGTCAGGAATTTATGGATTGTTGTCTGAAAACCCAAACTCGTTTTATGTTTCAGGTCA
>NW_026753747.1:0-1327 GCF_022355385.1 Mustela nigripes
CTCCAATGAAGACATACAAATGGCTATCAGACACATGAAAAAATGTTCATCATCACTAGCCATCAGGGAGACTCAAATTAAAACTACATTGAGATATCAACTTACACCAGATAGAATGGCCAAAATTAGCAAGACAGGAAACAACATGTGTTGGAGGGGATGTGGAGAAAGGGGAATCTTCTTCCACTGTTGGTGGGAATGCAAGTTGGTGCAGCCTCTTTGGAGAACAGTGTGGAGATTCCTCAAGAAATTAAAAATAGAACTTCTCAATGACCCTGCCATTGCACTCCTGGGCATTTACCACAAAGATACAGATGTCATGAAAAGAAGGGCCATCTGTACCCCAATGTTCATAGCAGCAATGGCCACGGTCGCCAAACTATGGAAAGAGTCAAGATGCCCTTCAATGGACGAATGGATAAGGAAGATGCGGTCCATATACACTATGGAGTATTATGCCTCCATCAGAAAGGATGGATACCCAACTTTTGTAGCAACATGGGCGGAACTGGAAGAGATTATGCTGAGTGAAATAAGTTAAGCAGAGAGAGTCAACTCTCATATGGTTTCACTTATTTGTGGAGCATAACAAATAGCATGGAGGACATGGGGATATAGGAGAAGGGAGTTGAGGTAAATTGGAAGGGGAGGTGAATCATGAGAGACTATGGACTCTGAAAAACAATCTGAGGGTTTTGAAGGGACAGGGTGGTGGGAGGTCGTGGTACCAAGTGGTGGGTATTATAGAGGGCACGGATTGCATGGAGCCTGGGTGGGGTGCAAAAATAATGAATACTGCTATGCTGAAAATAAAAAATCAATTTAAAAAATAAATAAAAGTTGGAGAACAACTGTATTAAAGAGGAAAAACGTCTGTGTCACTTGTACTTGCGTCTTCCTGTCCCCCTAAATATCAGTGATTTTCAAACATCTCCATGCACATCATCTGACTATTTTCAGGATTCCCAGGTACAATCACTATGCATCAAGGGAGCACCCAGCTAAACATTCAAGCTTGCTAGTAACAGCCTAAAGTGCATGGAGGACATGAGGCTACAGAGGCATCAACAATCCAAAGAAGGGAAGTAAGAGCCCTGTGTCATTGCCTAGAATCATTCTCACAGCATCAATATTATTGACACACTGGCAAAGCAGAGAGAAACCCACCAGGACATGGTGTGGATGTGGAGTCTAAAGACCACACAGAGACACACACAGATGACACAGGCATGAGAACATAAAACCTTCACCACCCTCTCCACTATGTCTTCTGAAAACACGGAAGGCCTATCAGCAAGCCATAAATTCTTCATGAGTCAGGGAAGGA
>NW_026753748.1:0-1327 GCF_022355385.1 Mustela nigripes
TACCATTAGTTCAAAACAAAACTTTCACTGGTTGAGGTTTCTGGGTTGGTGGGACACGTCTGAGACCCAGAGATGGCCCATGTGTGCTGGGCAGCCAGAGGAGGCACCAAAGTGGGATGAGGTCCTCAAGCTGGAGGCTTGCACAGGCTTAACAGGTGTGGCATGTGGTTGGGAGCAAGAGGGTGTGCGGCGCTTGTTGGTCAGGAAGGCATTTTGGGGAGCTGCCTTTAGGGATGTTTCCAGGCCCAATGACCCTTTGCTCTGCCTGGAATTGGGTCTGAACGTTACTTATACTTCCCGTGTAACCATAAACTAGGACAGTTATCGAGGTGGAGGCCTCATTTCTTGCTCCAGGACCTGTCCCCTCTTGAGAGAGGGGACTGGTTTTCTTTTATAAGGTCAGAGGTATACTCTCCCTAGACCATCTCTCCCTTACCGTCATCGGCTCCAGAAGAGGAGTGGCCAGAGAAGTAGAGGGATGACTGAGTTAGGCTGGTGCCCCAGAGGCCCAGGGACCAGGAGGCCACTTGAGTGGGGCTCGGGGGTGAGGTGATGCTGTTGCTGCTGCTAAGAGCTGGGACCCTTGCAGAGTAAGAGCTGGGGGGTCAGGTGGACAGAGAGGGGCAGAGATCACCACCTCCTCTCCGTACTGGACTATATCGTCTTGTGTGGAAGGCTTCTGGGGGAGAGTACACAGGAGTACACAGACAGGTCCATGAAATTCCCCAGAGAATGGGGGCAGGGAGCTTGGACAGACTCGGGGGATGGAGCCACGGAGATACCTGAGTGGTTCCAGAGGGAACAGACAGCTCAAAGGCCCTGAGTGGGTGTGTGTGATTTGCTCGAGGTCTACGAAGGTGGTCGGTGTGGTTACAGTGGCGTGAGCAAAAGGAAGAGGGGGAGAAGGTGAGGTCAGAAAGGAGTTATGGGTGTTAGACCCTGCAGGACCTTGTAGCCCATTGTAAGGACTTTGGTTTTTGCTCTGAGTGAGGAGGAGGCCACAGGAGGGTTGTGAGTGAGGAGGCGACATGAACTGCCTTAGGATTTAACAAGATCCCTCTGACTGCTGAGTATAGAACAGACTGTAGGAGTGAAGATGGAAGCAGGGGCATCAGACACAAGGAAGCTACTGCAGTAATCCAGTGACTGATGAAAGCATTGGCAGTGGAGTGGGGAGGAGAGGCTGGATTCATGAAACATTTAGAATGGAGAGCACACAGAATTTGCTGAAGGATGAGAGTCTAGGGGCCAGGCCAGGACACAGATAATGCCCTAACTAGAAGTAAGAAGAAGAAAAAAAAACCCTCCAAGTCTATCTTGTTTAAGC
>NW_026753749.1:0-1327 GCF_022355385.1 Mustela nigripes
CCCCCATGACAAGTTATTTTTGATAGATTTATATACAATGTATTTTCCAGTTATAAGAAAAATGGTTCTGCTATTTTTAACCTTGTTTAAAATTACATAATTTTTTTAAATTAAAATTTTCTTTTTTCATGTTTTACTTTTCAATATACTTCTTAGAATATAAAACCTATTCCATGTTGTAAGAAGTTTACCACTTAAAAATGGTAATTTTCTCATTGTATCTTCCCCTCACATTGCTTTATTTTGAATAAAAAATTCACAATAAACATAACTGATGCTTTCCTTCTGATGGTCCCTCTGTTGGTCATATTGTATATGAGCCATGACAATTAGTTTTACAAAATTTATTGATGTTTGTTGATATGTTTTATCATAACTAATTTTCCCTCCCTTAGCTAGATTCCCCAGCTTTCAGACAGGTGGACACTTCAATAAACCATATCCAAGGAATGTATCAAGTACTTCTTAGACATTCTCTCAGATCCTTGAGGTCTCATTTTGCCTAGGGATTTGCAATAGGTTCTGCCAGAGGCACCACTGTGACGACTGATGTCCATGGTCTATCTCCTGCTAAGCTCAAGAGGTCACTGGTTTCCAAGTTTATCTATACAATTAATGCACTCCAGCAAGTTCTTTTTTTTTAATATTAACAAACTTATTTTAAAGTTTATATGGAGAGGCAAAGACCCACAATAGTTAACATAGTGTTGAAGGAGAACAAAGTCTGAGGACTGACTTCAAAGTTTACCATAACAATGGGGCACCTGGGTGGCTCAGTGGGTTAAGCCTCTGCCTTTGGCTCAGGTCATGATCCCAGGGGCCTGGAATCGAGTCCCGCATTGGGCTCTCTGCTCAGCAGGGAGCCTGCTTCTCCTCATCTCTCTCTCTGTCTGTCTCTCTGCCTATTTGTGATCTCTCTCTGTCAAATAAATAAATAAAATCTTTAAAAAAAGTTTACTATAACGATAGTTGTAAGCAAGATATTGTAATTCCACAGAAAGACTAGATGAAAGGAACAGAATATATATTGTCAATTATATTTTATATTAAATATAAAAACAAAAGCAATACAAGAGAGCAAAATACAATCTTTTAAACAAATGGTTCTGGAGTAATGGTGAAGCTAAAGGTAAAAATATAAAATAAAATAAAATAAATCCAGGCAGATATCATACACTCTTCACAAAAATTAACTCAGATTGGTTTATAAACCTAAACATGAAACATGTAGAAGGTAATATAGAAGAAAATTTAAATGACCTTGGTTTTGGCAATAACTTTAGCTACAAAAGCACAAGCACTGAATTTAAAAATGTCTACTCTGTGA
>NW_026753750.1:0-878 GCF_022355385.1 Mustela nigripes
AATACATGCATCATAGTTCCATTGTAAAGTGTCTGGGTTATAAAATGTGCTATGCTATCAAAATTGTAAGAAGAACATGCAAATGACCTGATGCAATGAACTGGACCAGATTGCCAGATATCACATTTCATACCAGAATGATTCAGTGGTAAGTTTTAAAATGGCCAACTATACTTCGACTGAATTATAACTCATTTAACTTCTTTCTTTGTGTACAGTATTATACATTAGTCAGTATTATAGTAAATAAGTACTTTGGACAGATGTAAATATGCTGTAATGAAAAATGTTTTTTTTTCTTTCTTTTAGTCCCTTTAACTTGTAAGACTATCCAAAAATACCATGCCTCCCCCAAAATAATTTGCAATCCAAATTTATCTCTAAATGAATTTATTGCACAGAATAAAAAATATATATATATACACTTACAGTAGACATGTTCAAAAATAGTTACACAATAGCAGGGCCCTAAATGTAAACAGTATAGTTGTTTTGTTTTGATTGTTTTTTTCTTTAAAAAAAAGAGTTTATGTGAAATATTGGAATTTTGTTCGAGGCCTAGTATTTCAAGACAGTTAACTACACTTACAGTGTCAACAGCCTCTTGTTGGCCGTATGATTTTATTGGCTCCATGGAATAACAGCAAGAATTTACTATTGCTTCTTTCTTTTATGACACACACAGAAAAAAAAAATTGACACATTTGCTCAAGACCAACCAGAATCATTTTAACCCATCAAAATTGATGGGAGGCCTTCACTGCCAAAGTCCCTGCTGGGTTTTCACAATTCATTGCAGACAATCTGCTACTCCCATTATGATAAAGGAGAGAAGAGTCATAATCAGGGTAGAAAGCTAGATTAATACTTGTAATTAT